>NC_135566.1:15780000-16027500 GCF_964340395.1 Glandiceps talaboti | reverse complement strand
ACATGCAATATCGAAAACATTATCATGATTATTGCAAACCTGCATGTATATGATATGCAAGTGAGGACACGGTGGTTCTATTCGCTACACACGAAATCGCGTGATCGCGCTGTATGATTTCTATTATCCTTATGGAAATTTTCCGTTTAAATAAAACATGTAATAATAACAGAACCCCATGCACAGCCTGAAATAGAAACATTGGTAATGCAGTAAATGCCAGCAAATAGCGTTATTTTAATGGTAATTGAACTAAATATATATTGCAATTCTAACCCCACTTTTACTTCCTATAACCTACATTCCTAGAAAGAATTTATTCAAGCATTCATGAAATCCAATGTCGAATACATCTCACTCACTTCATGAACTCTTAATGTGTTTGTATTAATTACCATAAACATGTTTGCGTTACTTTGACAACGACCCCAATTCAAAAGGGGTCAAATTATTATGCCGATCGAGTCGATCGCAACAATTGACTTGAAGTGTTATTTGCTTGTTTTGTGGAAAACTGTACATCTATTTATAAGAAAATGGTGCCTATTGCCTTCAATAACAACAAAGTACTGAACCTGTTTGTTGAAAGTTGTAGGGACTCTTTAGATGCAACGTGCATAATCAGGGAGTGAAGCGAGGGGTGAAATAAACTTCATGGCGGAAATTAAATGTATTCGTTGACATGTGTAACCATGGAGGTTTAAGGTAAACCTCCTTGGTGTAACCATTAGGTAAAGGTATTTCAGTGTATGCATCACTATGGTGTTCCTTTCACAATAAATGAAGCTAATTAGATTACACTCGCCACTAGTCCGTTTTTTTAACAGGTAGGTCTAAATTACATATGGTTGACTCTATTGTAGTCATGGCAACACATACATACACATCCACAACGAAGTGGGGATAAAGTAACATTTATTATTGTAATTAGAGTGAAATTAACAAAGTTTTAATTATGGTGTTGATTGATATGTGTCATGGTCGAGAGGTCGTTCCGCATCTTGCCTATGTATTGACAGCCGATCAATATCAATATCACACACAAGTAACGATACAAATGCAGTCCAATTGATTTCTGAACAGTTGCTCTTAGTTGGTATTTCTCCCCGACAGAGTAGCATATATTCTGACTTGTCGTGTCCGCAAAAGATGCATATACGTTTAAAAAAAACGATCAATTGGCTTATATCTCGTTCATAAATTCGGTTTATTTCAACACACTCCTTTGAAAAGCTACTTCCCTTAAAAGTATACGTCACCAATAAAAAGCTTGAAGGATTACGGAAAGGAGTGATACCCTTACTGTTCTCCTTCACCTAGTATTCTCTGTTGCTATGACAACATAATATCGATGCATAAAGTCTGAGGAAATGGTAATTGACATTTTCTCTTTATGAACGTCATAAGTAGATTATATACTGCGACTTGATTCAGTTACTCGTCAATACATTCACAATTGCTATGAACAAAAAAAGGGAAACGAAACATGTATTTGCCTCAAATTTATGGCGTAGCCATAGGTCAAAATGTAGAACTAGATTTCTTCCATTGGTGATAGGAAAACATTTCGACGGTAAAAGTTAAAGAGTCCATTCGTGTCAGGAAAGCACTGCGACGGTAAAAAGTTAAAGAGTACCGTATTAAATCACAACGATTACATTTTACGACATGACGAAATGAGCAATATTGTATGAAAACTCATTCAAATGAATCATCATTCGATGTCAATGATAAATTCTATCACGAAAAAGGAACTTGTCCACCCAATGGTCAACCTATCAATACCTTGTTGTTATTTCAGCCATGGATTATGGTGTTTTACAACTAATAGAATGGATAGAGTGGATAGAGCCAAAATCAATAACCGCAAAGCTTTTGTTCGTATGTGGAATCCACAGCAGTTTTCCCAATAACAGACTGATACTGGCAATTTCCATTGTTTTGAATAATTATTATATATGTCTGTCCGTCACTTAGTCTATCTCTTTACACCTGTCTCGTATGTATGTATGTATGTATGTATGTATGTATGTATGTATGTATGTATGTATGTATGTATGTATGTATGTATGTGTGTGTCTGTCTGGCCTATCTATCTGTCTACCTATTTATTTATTCATCTATCTATCCATCCATCCATCCATCCACCCATCTACCTATGTTTGTATTCTTTCGGCGAAGTGTCACTCGTAAGGGAGAAATAGTATCCCAAGTATGAACTCAGTATTTCAGCGGTAACATTTGATCAATCTGGCGTCGTTATTTGATATTTGCATCTCTATACATAATTCAATTGCGGGTTATGCTTTCCAATGCATAAATCATAACCAGCCAACTGACACATGAGTATTTCGCTTAAATCTGATACGGCACGATGGCTTCAAAAACAGAGATATGTAAAATGAACATAATCCAGCTAATAGAAATCCCTAACAGGGCCTCTAAGATATGGATTTCCGATCACATCACCTCTCGTGTAATCATACCAGGTCGCAGCTGTAGCATTTTCAATGTCACATGTGACACTTAGTTGATTGAACAGACTATGATAAAAGCTTGATGGTGATTACCATGATTTCACATTAGTAATAAATACTAGTTCTACATGATAAGCACCTCCTCGTTGAAAAATGTACATTAGACGCTAGCCATTTAGCTTTGATATACGTCCCTAACAATACCTGATATTATAATAGTAGTGTGTATTACATGTAAAAGGACTGACGGGTTTCTATTACATTGAATGTGACGGATTAGCCCTGGGTATGTCATGATTTCATACATACCGTTATGTCATTCGGTAACACACACACACACACAGACACACACACACACACACTCTCTCTCTCTCTCTCTCTCTCTCTCTCTCTCTCTCTAAAAAAGTCAACGTTCGAAAATCTAAAATAAAATATTTGAAAAAAAACTATTCATTGACTGTTCAATTTCATACGACCTACTAACTGTAATACTTTCAAAAATTAAGTTTCAACAAACAACACAAGCCGATGGAGTCTTCTATTTAGAACGCCTGAAATTGATTTAATTCAGTTTGCTACTGAGTGACAGCCGAGGTCATCACCATGACAACTGCCCTCACCACGGACTCTAAAGCTGGTTATTATAAATTAGGTATTCATGTCACACACAATGTTGCGACTCGTCTGATATATTTTACAAAAAAACATCCGCAACATCAAGAAACAAACGTGAATGCTTATGAAATAAGCCTATCCACTGTTCGTTGTATTCAGACATTTGAATAAAAACTGTTTTACGGAAGGCAAACTAATCCGTGCATGTTCAATATGCCGACTTTTGACAACCCGTTCATGTTTTAATGACAGTACCATATCAAAGGAGGATTAAACTAGAACATTTCTGAATCAATCAAAACTGGCGATCCAACTATTATGGCAGGGTAGGGTAGCATTTATACTCTTAAGTACATACACATATTCACAGCTATAGTAATGATAGGTTAGAAAGATAAGGAGGACATAAACTATTAAAATACATTATGAGAGGAGGAAGGGGAGGAAAAGGGGGAGGAGGAAGTCGAGGAAGACGCGGTGGTGGATGATGATGATGATGATGATGATGATGATGATGACGACGACGACGACGACGATGATGATGACGACGACGACGACAACGACAACGACAATGACAATAAACAAGGGAAAGCAAACACGTAGAAGTTGAGATTCTGGTGCACGTGAATGTTATGGACATTCCAAATTGCAATATTAATTCGACTTCCTGTGAATGAATACAAAGCAAAAGGAAAAGTCAAATTTCCTGATGTTGTAATATTGAGTTTGTTGTATCAGCCTTTTGATCTGATATATAATACTACGCCATTAATTCCATTGCACCTGCACAGTGACTATTAAAATCATCTGGTTGCTGATTAATATGTAATAAATTGTGTTAATTGTTCCATATAACAAGTGATCATTTCCAGAGGCTGGGCAACTCTACCACATATTGACACCTTGTAACGGCATTATGTAGGAAACATATAATGTGCATCAATTTTGAAAAATGGAGAGACAACAAATTGATATATTACAATGACAAACAGACAACCTGCAGAAAGAACGTTGTTTGCCTATAGGCCAAAATCGTTTTAGTATTGGTACATTTTATCGTCTGGTGCGACAAAATCCCAATCTTATTAACATTGCTACATTTTATCGTCTGGCTCAACAAAATCTTACTAACATTGCTACATTTTATCGTCTGGCTCAACAAAATCTTACTAACATTGCTACATTTTATCGTCTGGCTCAACAAAATCTTATTAACATTGCTACATTTTATCGTCTGGCTCAACAAAATCTTACTAACATTGCTACATTTTATCATCTGATTCATCAAAATCTTACTAACATTGCTACATTTTATCTTCTGGCTCAACAATCGTCTGGCTCAACACATATCTTACTAAAAAAATATTGTTGCATTTTATCGTCTCTCCACAAACAATCTTACTAGCATTGCCACATGCTAGCATCTGGCTCTACACACATCATGTAATGTTGCTACAATTTTTATTATCTGGCACCACGAAAATGTAAGCTTAATTGCCATGTTGCAATCTTTTTTCAAGGGTGCATGTCACCTACAAGTAGTTCACACAAATAGAATGTAGCAATGTTGGTAAGAATTTTGTCGAGCAACACGATAAAATGTAACACACGCTTAAAAGATTAAAACATAGTAACGTTATTTTTCACATTTGTTGTTGAGTCAGGCGATCGATGTACTGTTCCTGTATGACTGGCTTCTGCTTTCATTTAATGTTGATGTTCACTTCTAGCTGATGGTAAAGTAGTTCACATCTCACCACTGAATCTCCATACTGCTGCACTGTAATATTTTACCAATAGTGATTTTAGTTCATCTTTTCTCAATATGCAGACAGTAACAGTTCAAGGTCTAGGTGACGGCCATTGTAGGAGATACTATACTAGTACAAGGCGCGACACTTACTATTTCAAAACGTGCATGTACACCTGATTTACACATCGTTTCGTTAAATAAGATTGCCCTACTGAAAACCCCAGTATCACAAATTTGATCTTTAACTATTACAACAAAATCCTTCCAGTGAGATCTCTCAATATATGAATGATGATGTATCATGTAAATGAGGTCATTTTTCACAGTTTCATTGACATTTCACAAAGCAAACTCGAAAGTGAGAAAGCAGGGCACAGTGGCACACGTTAGGGATTCGGTTTTGTAGCAAAACCTATATTTTCTATTCACTTTCTCTGATACAGCTGGAGTATCTGTGAAGTATAATTTAAGAGATCGCTAAAATAACACAAAGCCAATAAAAAATAACAAGTAGCATTATTTCAAATGTTTTTAATCACATGTTTAAATATGCGAGGTTTCTTTGGACTTATACGTACAGCGTATCCACCTCATGAATATCGGAATGAAATCATTCCCATGAACCAATCCAGATGAATAAATAGTCTGCTTACACCCTGTCTCCTAGCAACCCTGTATTTAGAGATGATGGTGAATTGAAGTTGTGTTCAACCAACATTACAACTGATAAATATTGGTCTGTTTATCGCGTTGCTATAGGAATAAGATACACAGCGATAGAAGAGAAAGTACCACATATCGACAACTGGAATTCTCTATCGCCATCTTTCTGTGTGAACCACAAGAACACATATAGACATCGTTCATCGGAAAAAATAGCGACACAGGTACGTATGGCTAATTTTCGGTTCAGTAGTCAAATGAAACAAAGGGAATTAATTTTACCGTGTGGCAACATAGATGAAGCAAAGATGTAGTTTTAAACATTCGATGAAGATGGAATGATTTAAACATTGTGATAGATATGTTTGTGATAGAAGTAGTGTTTTCGTAATCGTTTTAGAGGTGGCTCCCACGTAGTCTCTATGCAAAAGATGAAATTTGTAAAATGACGCTTGGTGAATATTTCTGAAATAATTCACCCTGTCACAACAAATGTGTTAGACCTTGAAAAGACAATCAAATATATGGTAAAATCGTTATTGAAACTCTTAGATCAAATATTGGGGAACTAAAAATTTACAACAAAGATAATTCAACATATGTTAGTTTAGCGCGTGGTTATTTGAGAGAACCGTATTGTAAAGAAAGGACTGATACTGAATGTAGACTTCGTGGTCGCCATGTTATCATCATCATCATCATCATCATCATCATCCCCAACCTCATCCTCACCTTTGCCGTCGACATCGGCATTTGCATCCTCCATAGGCCTCATCACGAGCATATATATGAATATGTACATTTCATCTATAAAACCGATTTGACTTAGTTCCATGATTAGTTATAGTTATTTTTGAAATCACAAAGTGCACAGCATGGGAATTGCACATCACTGCCTTTTTCGACAGACACGATTCACTGGTTTTTGTACATAATTTATTCGTTGTGATGGAGGCCAGAATAATATGACTAACCTTCAATATATATATATAAATTTAATTCCTTTCAAAGTGATGAGTTCAAAATCAACCATACTTGTTTCGGTTTTTATGTTTCATTATATTTTATCTCCTTTTATTATGTGTCATTACGTTACTGTATTTACAGTGTGGCTTATTAGCATTTTGCATGCGGATTCACAGTAACACGAAATACACGCGACATGAGTCATCGAAGACCTTCGTCTAACAACGCCGCTAAATCAACGATATTCTGTACAAAAACGCATCCTAATACTAAATAAATTACTTCTGTGCAAAGGTAAACAGAACAAGTCATAAAAAGTTAGTGATTAGCTGTGACAACCACTATTTAATTTGTCAGAATTCGCATTTTTGCCGTAATATTTTGTCCTTTCAGCCTATCAAACAAGTCACACTTCATCAATCCATCAATTGATGTCGAGGAATCATATTGGTATTTCTAAATTAATTCTACCCTCATACAATGCAATCAATATTGCTATAAGAACGTTTTGAATGATGAGCCATGGATGTTCCCTGTACATATTATTCCTTTCAAATGCCAGTTATGATTAAAACTGGTTGAATCGACATTACATTTTGGCTTGACTATTTTATGATGAGCATACAGCATGAAATTTAAAGGGCAGGATTCTGTATGACCGTGTTATTTTCTGGTTAAGCAAATTTGTTGTTTTCTTATCCAATGTGGCAAAAATCCGACGATACTAGACGTGATTAAATATTTAAACATGTAGGGAAATTTTAACCTCATAATGCCCTCGAGAAATTGCCCCTGACTCGTCTGCGTCAACGCAAGTGACTCCGGGCCAGTTATCCCATAAGCCCTCAACACCATGCTCCTTCTTGGTACAAGAACGTTCGGAGAATTAGAAAGAAATCAGTTAAACGGTATTATTGTTGTAGCCTGGTTCGTAACTTTAGTTAATAGTCTTTTCGTATGCCAAATATTAAAAAGAAACATTATTTTTTGTATATAAAATTATGTTTAAACGCTTCCTTCTAGTTTACTTACATTTTTCCTCGAATTGTTGATTCGTTATATTATTTATTTCTAGTATTTGCTGGTTGAAATGAATTGAAAATTAAATTAGAGATACAGATGAAGGTTAAAACAGACTGAGAAAAGCGTGTTATGGGTTTAAACACAGTGAAAACCAGTAAAAACAAATTGTCAGGCTTGGTGTAAATCTTGCTACCATTGTCATCGTATCGACGTAAGGGAATCAAACAATGTTGGTAAGATTCTTATCGCCAGATGATGAAAACAAGCAGTGTTAGTAAGATTTCTTGTCAAGCGAGAAGATAAATTGTCTGCAATGAAAAAGGTTGCTTATCCAACTAGACAATTTGTTTCTAATTCTATCAACTGATTTCCATCGAATATGTACCATCTGTATAACTATATAACTCAAAGCATTTATTTGTATTAACAGCTGAAAGCAATCGTATTCCAAATGAACAACATGCCAATTTTCAAGCGTCAAATAAGTTTAATATATTGAGAAAAGATATCATTTTCTACAATATAACGAATGTCAGGTGACAGTATTACCAGCGGTTCAAATGTGCACGGAACAAACGGCCATGTAGTCTGTTTTACCCTTCACAGAAGACATCAGATATTACGTTAATTAGAAATACCAATTGGCGACTCAGAACACCGTTTTGAGGATAACCTCACAGGGGAAAAATCGTAATGAGCAAAATCTGAATCAACAAACGAATCACGTCTCTACGTATATATGCATTCGTGATGGAACGAAAAGCACAACTGTACGTACATTACCAAACATGATTCAACACAAATAACGCGCAAAATGCAAATACTTATTTTTCCACATATGTAATATTTTGTACTATAATCCAGTCCAAACACATTAGGTATACTTATTGCTAGATTATGTCTGTTCTAGTTGGAGAATGCATTTGAAAACTGAAAAGGAGTTAGAAATACGTACGTGTTTAATTCAACGAGCGAATAACTACGGACAATGGATGTAACAGCGGGCTATATCGTAGAACACAAAGGATAGC
The DNA here is from genome assembly GCF_964340395.1 of Glandiceps talaboti. Taxonomy (NCBI): domain Eukaryota; kingdom Metazoa; phylum Hemichordata; class Enteropneusta; family Spengelidae; genus Glandiceps; species Glandiceps talaboti. The sequence continues at coordinate 16,018,972 of NC_135566.1, read as the reverse complement.
ATAGAGTGTACGACACTTATCATGGTATCTTAGCAACTGTAGTAACCTTTTTTACTGAGTAGTGAACCATCAAATCATAATGCAAACTAAACTTCCAGTGATATTATTTCGTAATTTCTCCGCGGCCCTCTGATAGTCATTCCCCGTAGATAGCTTCTCCGTGTCTGCCCGTCTGATTATATTGGTGTACGTATGATTGTCTGTCTGGTTTTTTTTTTATATTGAGCAATAGTGTTACATTGAGATTCTGGGATCAACTCTTACGTGTGTTAAAGTCGCGAACGTGACAGGAGATTGAAATATTGAAATATATACACTAATCGGATTTCCATTACATCTAAAAAAACCAACGTATTTTCAGAGATTAAGTTGGTCACTGCCTACGTTAAAGACTTCGTTTAATATAGCGGGAGATCTGTTGTTCGTCTGAGCTCTTTTCATTACTGATATAGTGCGGGAGGGAAGTTCATTCGGGCAACATTTTGGAGGAATCCGGTGTTCCTCGTATGAAGCTGAAATTTTGGACTTTACACTATATGTCATTGAATTTTGTGTCATTTTACGTCGATTTGGTCAGTGACGTTAGATATCGCCATTTTCTTTTCACTGCAGTCAGACTTATAGTATTGAATCAAACCAAGTCAGTAATTCAGTGGTTTATTATAGACATGTTTACATGCATAGGGCAGAGTTGACTATGGTTCATTGATTTTGGCAACCGTTATAACTGAAGATCTGCAGTTTGATTCCGAATTCACATGTGCTTGGTAACAGCGAAAATCAGTGCTCGCCATGATAATATTTACCCACTATGATAAAGCATCAATGTTGTCTATCATACAAGGTATTATCTATTGGATCACAAAGTCAGTGATATTTTGATGCTTGGTTTTATTAATATTACAGTTAATGACTCATATTACTTTAATATTAAATGAAATTAGATCGGCATGCACAAAGCTAGCAAATATAGTAAACGCTCTAACAGAATAATAGATTAATATCGCATAACAATGAACTAAATAAGACAGCGCCCCTCCACTCTTGACAAGTATTTATTTCTGTGTGACTAATGGATGAAAGGGTTTTGTTTTTTTAAATTTCCCCCAAAATGGTCAAAGTCAATGTCAACTATATATATTCTAGCAGAAGATCATATCTGGTGAGACAGGGACAGATATTTATACATACATACATACATACATACATACATGCATGCATGCATGCATGCATGCATCCATCCATCCATCCATCCATCCATCCATCCATCCATCCATCCATCCATGCATGCATGCATGCATGCATGCATGCATACATACATACATACATACATACATACATACATACATACATACATACATACATACATACATGCATGCATACATACATACATACATACATACATACATACATACATACATGCACGCACATCACACACACCCACACATACATACATACACACACACACACACACACACACACACACACACACACACACACACGACTTCAAAATTACGAGTCTCAGATTCAACGATCCACGGAAAATAATATACAATAAGGTAAAATAGCGAATTAACAAATTGCAAGATCCCCGGCCTCACTGTAATGATCATAATGATCATATGAATTTGTCTCCACTTTTTGAACGAACTCGTATTATCCGACGTATATCACTTCTAGACTTCACATTTAATCAAAACGTTATAACTGAAAACGTGCAGAACTGCGTTGGCATGGTGAAGTTCTGTGTACAGATGCTGAGCTTTCAAATCGATTTATTCACCGTATGACTTGCTGTGTATGCAATCCATATGGAATGATTTGTGAACCAGTTACCGGAAGTCACGTGATGTTGACGTTGCCATGCAAAAATATTTCAACACGCTTGGGTTTGAGTGCACCGTGCCGACAGAAAGAAGCTTTACTTAACGTTCGCGTCATATGACTTATTCAGTGAATACATACCAGCAAATTAAAGAGTCAAATGTCGTGATTTTATTGTATTTCTTAAATGTCAGGAGAACTCTGTAATATTCGACATTATCGTAGCTGAACTTCAAATTTGCTATGGGTTTTCATTTATTTGTCGGAAAACTTCGAATGCTAAATCATTCTTGAGTAATTAACCAATAAAATATCATCGAAGGGTGTTTTAAAAATTCCTGTTTTAGAGCCTTTTAATTCAACCATTACTCACTCGTTTGTCTTAATATCAGCAGCTTGCACTCTTGTATTATCTCCCTCACTAATGAACCACGTTTACTTAGGAAGAATGTCACCGATTTCGTTAATTTGAATTAGCCATGGTAACATACAAAGGCAAAAAAAATCCTTAAAATCACTTGATTTGTGTCAGCTGTTATCACATTTTATATAAATGTCGGATGTAAATCATATTGATATTCTATTTATTAGTAGACATCAGTTTAAATTTTCTATCTTTTTCTTTACCTTGGTCTATACAAAATGGCTCTTTTTGTTTAGGAGCCTACTCCCTACTTTCGACTAAGTATTTTTTTTAATGTTGCAAGATTTGTTTTAAAATGTGAATAATATGTGTGTATGGATATTGTTTTCCTTTATTTCATTAAGAAACAAATTACTCCTCTCCGTTGCATTCCTATTATGACAACACGTGATCTTATAAGAAAGGTCTTCTCTTAGGAGTCTAGCTGACGTAATGTGCGAGACTTGGATGGAATGGTTGTTGTGTGTCTTTATGTATTTAAGTGTACACGGGCTTTTCTCATAGTCAGTATCTTTTTTCGGACGATTTAGATAATAACTAAGTTACTCATGTCATGCGTGTCTCATGCACGACAAAATATTATATGTCTAACTCATTTGACGCTTGGTGGCGCCATTAATACTGGAATAGCGTTGGGTGCAATATACTACGCCGTTTTGGTCGAAGATTGGTACACCTGCCCTATGACAATTACCACGAGTATGTATGACAGGTGTCGTGGTTTTGAATGCCTGTCTAGTACGTGTCTTATACAAATTGAATTATATTGTATCCTGCCACTTGTGCAGTAAAACAGTAAACTTTTTATGCATTTGCTTTTTGAAACTGCTTTGTATTGTCTTCGAATAAACAACGCTCACATTTATCTTTGAATCTAGGTTGCCGAAGATGACAAAGTTGACGTCAAAGAAAACAATGACGGTATGTCTACATGCCGCTGTGTATTTCGTCTTAACAACTGTAACAGTAGCAGGTAAGGACCAAAAGAATGAAACTTTTATGTTTTGCCTTCGTTCTACAACATAATTTTTGAACACAAAGTCTGTATGTATCATTGGTCTACATGTCTGGCGGGTTCTTTCAATCAGAAAGTTAAACCGGGCAAGTTTTTCAAAAATACTTCACTTTAATCTTCATGCCACTCTTTCTGGTCCGAGTTTTTAATTGTAATTATGTAATTTACAATTTACAGTGAAACCGAAATGTCTCTTTTTCGGACTTTTTTATGTGAAGATGTGTCCGCTATCCTTAGATGTTAATCATATTTTGTGAAGAAAAGAAACATTACAATAAAAACAGTCAAACTGAAAAGCAACGTCTTCGAACACGACAAAAACCTTACTAACATTGCTTTTTATCCTGTAGCTCAACAAAAGTCGTACTAACATTGCTACATTTTATCGTCTGGCTCTACAAAAATCTTACTAACATTGCTACATTTTATCGCCTAGCTCAACAAAAGTCTTTAGTTACTAACATTGCTACATTTTATCGCCCGGCTTGATACAATATTTAAACAATAATGCACGCCCTCCCAGCCCATAATGGACGAAAGCAAACTTTGAACGACATAATGGGCGAGGCGACAGCCGAGCCCATTATGGAGTGCAAAGTTTGCTTGAGTCCATTATGGATTGGGAGGGCGTACATTATTGTTATTATTTTATAGTTTTGCCAATTCCAGTGAATTTGTAGACCGAGAAACGCAAAACAACGTATAATATACACAGCGTTGAACATCGTCTGCCATATTCGGCCCAGAAGCTGAATACTAATCATAGCGACACACGTACGTACACGTACACACACATATACACTTCGATGAATTTCATAAATGCGTTGTATTTTTAAACAGTAGAAATTACAATCATAAGTAACAACATACATTTGGAAAATGCCTAGTCGTATCAAGAAACAGAATAAATCTCATCTCTCATTACGGACATAAGCTTGTATTGTTATGCTCGTTCCGGGGCCGCGATGCCCAATAACGGAGTACATTATCAGTAATAATGTACAGCGATGACGTCACAAAATTCACTGGAATTGGTAATGCTATAATATAATAAGTAATATTGTAGTCACATTAATTGACCGCGGATCACCTAGAGGTAGCCTAGTCAAAGGTAGCAAGGAAAACGAGCAAAACGATAAAATGCAGCAATGTTAATAAGAACTTTGTCGAATTGTTTCAGGTTAAATGTCTTCTATAGTATAACTAATGTCAAATATTTTTAATATTCAACTGCTGCGTGGCCGGTGCATGCTTATTTCGTCAGTGACTTAGCAAGTGGCTAGATTTATTTTTAATGTTTTTTCTCGCAGTGACAAATTTGGATTGTCGTTTCGACATAACTGGGGGCGCTAACATCGTGTTCGGTCAAACAAACACCGTAGCAATGGATATCACAGTGACACCCAACTACAACGATCTGAGCACGGCTGGAGATTTAAAATTAGAGGTGTTCCTGACATCTGGTGGTAGTTCTGATATTCATGATACAGATTTTACCACAGATAAGACAACAGTGGTACTTACATCGGCCCAACAAGCTCAAGCCCTTCAAACAGACACAGATACTGTCCTACAGGATGTGGAGGTGGCGATGGATTTCTCTGCCTCAGCTGGTTGCTATGATACCGCTGGTTATACAAGTCCCTACATCATTTTATGTATGAACGTGGACAAAGCATCTACTGAAGATGTGCCAATCGTAATTCCGGATATTTACTGCAAAACATTGACTTCTTGTAAAAGTAAGTAACTTTACATGGCATATACTAACTTTACTGTATGGCTTAGCGGTCTTGACTCTCAGGCTGCAAGGCCATGATCAAGTAAATAATAAACACATTGTCATCATATTGAAGTACCCATAGGCTACAAATGTAAAGGAATGAGCTTGAAATTACATCAAACTCAGAAGTAAAACAAAAATATATTTCGTTAATCCCACTAACACTACAGTGAGTTGGCCTTTCCAACTATTATCAGGAATGGTTAAGAAAGACAAATACCTCTAATTCCTGGAACTTTAAAGTTGATGAGGACAAGTGCATACAGTTCTTGTTCACAATATGTTTACTGCATAATACCTTTATTTTAGTCATTTTTTGCATTCGTGAAACTGACGCATATTTCGTCCATTCATATCGTTCAGGTATAATAACTGTAGCAGCTGATGGGGGTCCGACAGTTGCGGCCACAGATACTCATGATCTTGCCGTTATCTATGGAACAAGCAAAGACTTCACACTCGACATTACAATTGGTCCGGACGTAGCGGCTAAAACAGCTACCTTTACAGGCGCTGGCAATGCACTATTTGATGTATCAGTTTATCTAGCCGACGCTGATGGTGTAAACTCCACAGTTCCTGTAGCTGCAACTGTTGCTGCATCTGATGTCTCTGTTGCTCCTGTAACTGATGTTGAATTGGCCGGTGTCACTGTATCACTGAGTGATCTTAGTGGACTCGATTGCGTCGTAACGACTCAAGTTTGTGTTGATATAACACCAGCTGATGGGTCAGCTTGGCAATGGGGTACCGGAATGGAAGCAAAAACAGCATGTGCCCAAGTCACGTGTACCAGTAAGTAATATCATTTATATTGGTATTCGTTTACAATTTGAATTGAAGTATTGTATTCACTTTCTACCCATATTTGGCCAAGAGTTCCTTTATTTACATACAGTCCCTTGCCTGAATGTTCATTTCACCCTCAAACGTTTTCTATTTTATAACGTACAAAATTTTTTATTTAAAAAGACTTTACATTCGCACTTCGCATCCACTGACCACGTGTGTGTGTGTGTGTGTGTGTGTGTGTGTGTGTGTGTGTGCGCGCGCGTACATGTCTGTGTCTGCATATGTGTCTGTGTGTCTATGTGACTGTGTACTGTAGTCACTATTGTAAGGAGGAAATTAGGAAATTCAATAAATGTTTCATACTATTACAAACATTTACAATGACATTTTCAGACAATAAATGTCTGAAAAAGTACTTTTCTGTGCTGGCCTTGAGAAAGCTACACACGATAATAGAAAGGCATTTCATTGTATCTTATAAGTTTCATTGTGCCATTCATAGTTGGTTTTAGTTTTCTCTCTCTTGGTCATCAATAACTAGGCACAATACTTTGAATGTCCTTTGTACAACCATACTCAATATTATATTAATGTGGGTTTTTTCTGTCATCAGGTGAAATCGAAGTTAGCCCATTACCTACCGTTAATACTAATAACCCAGACGGAAACATAGACGTCGTCATGGGAACTGTAGAAACGTTTGTTTTGGACATCACCTTGGCGACAGGCCATAATACGGCTAAAATAGCTAAGAAAAGTGATACCTTGTTCGCAGTTGCTGTCTACTTGGCTAGCTCAGCCACCGGTGAAGGTCCTATGGACACCAAATCCACCGCAGCTGTGACGCAAGCTGATGTGATAGTTGAACCTGACAAAAACTCTGGCGATAATGTTGTTGTTATTACTGCAGTTAGCGATGTCGTAGATTTAGATACATTAAACTGTGACAGTTACGGTTATGTATGTGTCGATATTACATCGGCTGACACAAACTTATGGAAGTGGAAAGATGCTGACACTACCGCAAAAGTAGCATGTGTTGAAATAACCAGTTGCCAAGGTAATGTATAATCATGTCTGTTATCAGAACTTAAGAAGTTATTTTCTTATTGTATTGATAATGATTTCAGAGTTTAATAACGTACACCTTGATATATGTATAAAAGTGGTTTCCGAAGGTGGTATTTTGTAGAGCAGTCCAATACTGGGATATTCGAGACCGAGACGCCTATCATGCTCTGAAATAGAAAACAAAACACTATATCGTGTACTATGTGTTTGAGATGGAGAGTTGATATTGAAATTACAACGACACCGTTATAGTATGATAACGATGCGACAATTTGGTGTTGTAATATGATTATTTTTTTATAAACGTTTAAAACGATCAAACGTCTGTGAATAGATAAGCTTGCGCACAAGATTGTCTGGACTCTGGTATTTTTACCTCCCGTAAGAGAGTGTTATGTTATTCTTTTGCCTGTCTGTGTGTCAGTTTGTATATGTGTATATATGTGTGTGTGTCTCTCTGTCTGTCTATGGACACGATATCTCAAAAACTACAACATTGATTCTGATGAAACTTGCTACACATCTTCCATATGGTAATGACAAGAACTATTTAGATTTTGGTAAATATCTAATGAACAGTAATTATTCATTTTCTTAATTAATCGTTTTTAGTAATTAGGCTATAACTTTGGAATGTATAATTCAAATTGAATATAATTTGGTACATACGTTAACCATAACAAAGCGCACATATATGATGAAGCCTGTTGGCATAGGGTTTTAATTCTCATGAGTAATTTGCATAATTAATTAACTTCGGTAATTAGGCTTTATCTTCAGAATGTAAGGTTCATATTTCATATAAGTAGGTGCACCTATCAAAATAACAATATGCAGAAGTTTGTTGACACAGCCTTTACTTTTAATTAGTAAGTTGAATAATTAATGATCTTCGATTCAGTAATGAAGTGATATCTTGGAATGCATGCTTCAAATTCCATATAAGTTCGCACATTCATCAACAATAACAAAGCACACATATCCTCTAAAGCCCGTTGATATTGCTTTTAATTTTAATGACTAATTTGCATCATTAATGATTTTCGGTAAGTTGACTATTTCTTAAGAATGCAAACTTCAAATGTCACTTAACTTGGTACATCCATCAACCATAACAAATCACTCGTCTTTGATACATTTGTTTATGTAGTTTTTAAGTGAGTGTGATATGTAATTTGTATCAATAATCATTTTGATAATTAATGAGGCAATGTCTTTTGAATACAAGCTTTCAATTTCAGATAATTTAGTACATGTATCGATTATAAAAAAGTGCATGTGTAATTCAAAGCTTGGTGTGATTATAAACTATATATAGTTAATTTGCATAATAAATGATTTTTAATAATTAGGTAATATGTTAACTATACAAGCTTCAAATTTCATATAGTTCATATAATTAATTTCCAGTTAAGTGGTACATGATGTATATTAGCTATAGTTGAGAATTTTGTATTCCAAAAATCTATGGTTTTGCCATTTACGACAGACATTCAGCTTAGCTCTGGTTTAAAAGTAACGACAGGTCCAAAATAAATCAAATATTGCTCGTGTTCCTTTACAACATTTGAGATACACTTGATGATATAATGCTGTTTAAGCCATACTTTTGTTGTTTTATTTCAGGTGAAATCGTTGGAACTGCGGCACTAACTGCTAATGCTGGTGCATCGGAAGATTTAGTTGTTGTCATGGGTCCACAAAGAACATTCCACCTCGATGCTGCAATAACTGTGACAGCTTCAAGTCAAAGTGCTACCGTTGATGCTAATGGCGATGACATGTTCTACATTCAGATTTATCTGGCAAGTGCTGGAACAGGTACCAACCCATCGACCAAGGTCAATGCTACAAATTTGCCGACAACGTCTGTTCAACTGTCCGAGACCGAGGACCAAACACCTACAACGCTTACTGATATTCAAGCAACACTGGACCTGGATGGGCTAGCATGTGCATCGTTTACCCACGTCTGTGCAGATATCATTCCTAAAAGCGATAGTCCCAGCGAACCCTGGAATTGGTATGGTAAAGACGTGGAAATTGCGTGTGTAGCTATAGCAACAAGTACTGCGTGTTCAAGTAAGTGCTGTCTTTTGGCAAATCACACAACATCCAAAGGAACCTTTGAATTTCTCACACATCTCAATGAATGGAGCTGTAGACCAAAGGCAGATATTGCAATGCAAAGAGATTAAAACAGTATACATGTATTATCCAAAAGAGAAAATGTACAAACCTAGCATGTGCTTCAATATATTGACGCCCATTTCAGTGTCTTATAGTTGTTGCAATATAAGTAAATAACTTTGGAATTTTAACATTATTCTCTCCTTCTATTAACAGTCCAAGTGACAGAGGATACGATAGAAGTCGTATCAAATGATGGTGGAGACCTCAACATTCAAATGGGTTCTAAGAAAACATTCCTGTTGGATATGACGCTCACAAGTGCTGCTGAGACAGGTGAACTTGCCCTCGCGGCTAATGCCCTATTTGCGGTTCAAGTGTACCTTGCAGCTGACGATGCAGGGGGAACTCCATCAACAAAAGTAGACGCTGATACACTGCCAACTGATGTAGTTACAATTGATACGACAGCAGCTACTGGACCTGTCCTTATCACAGCAACTGATTACAGTCTTGCTAACTATGATTGTAGTATATACACTTATGTATGTATTGACATTGAGCCAGTTGACGTACAGTGGGCATGGACATCCTCCCCCCAAGACACATTAAAAACAACATGCACACTGCTTGGGACGTGCACAAGTAAGTCTATATCAAATTTCAACATTTCCATGCCTCTGTTCATGAAAAGTTTGTGGTTTTCGTATGCAGTGATATTGACCTATTGTAATCTATTAAATCTCTAGATCAATTTCCACAACATGTACCAATAATTAGTAGTGTGACGTCCCGTCTTGAGGTGAAGCAAATGTTAATTTACGATATCATTAAATTAGACAATCAGTCATTTTACAACTTCACTTTCAAGACGTGGTATAAAAAATCAAACTAAATTGCAAAAAATCCGCAAATTATAGATACTATCACATATAATTGGACAATAATTAACATTGCTTTCCAATACACCATCGTTCTTGTCTCCATCTAGGTGTAATTACGCCTGGAACTGTGACGGCTACAGCTGTTGATACCAATGTCCGTATGGGAACCAACGAATTGTTCACTCTATCGGTGTCAATTCCTGTGGTAGCTAGTAGTGCTGTAGTGATGGGTCCTGAAGCAAGTCTCTATTACATGGAGGTTTACCTTTCTAATGATAACACTGGAACAACGCCATCAGATAAATTCGCTGCTACAATAACCAGCACCGAAAATGGAATTATAATGTCTGTGGCTGCAACTCCTGCTGATATAGCTGGTGTAACTGTCTATGTTAATCTTGATGGTAAAAATTGTGATGACTATAGTCACGTGTGTATCGATGTCAAACCTCACGAGACAGCTACGTGGGAATGGCAAGATGTCGGTAAAAACGCAAAAACAGCTTGTGATACAAATGAAATTACATGTACAAGTAAGTTTAACATGGTTTATTCAAAGTAGAATATCAGTAACACGAAGTATGGTTGCTCTTTTTTGAACACAATTTGGTGGCGAATGAAAGTTCTCCCTTCTCATGCTAACTTCAAGTGTCATATACAAAGCTCGTTTTACGAATTTATTTGGTACACCTAAATCTGTTCTGTAAGTGAATAATTCTTTTGTCTCCTTTCTTTTCCAAGGCCAGATTACGGCAAACAACGTTGAACTTACGTCAAATGATGCAGGAGATTTAGATGTAGTGATGGGAACAAGTGAGCAATTTCATTTGGACATAACAATCACAACGGGAATTGAAACAGGTCAAATCACTGCTGATGCGGACAACTTGTTTGCTGTCAAAACCTACCTAGCTGAAAGTAGTGGACAAAGTGGTGCTACATCTGTCAAGGTCGATGCAACGGTCCAAGCAGATGCAGTTACAGTTGAGCCATCGTCTGCAATATCCATATCTAACGTCGTCGTCAGTGCTTATGATTTACTTGGCCTTGGTTGCGACGACTTCTCGTTTGTGTGTGTGGACATTTCCCCTTTTGACGACACCTGGGTGTGGAGTACAGGCGGCGATAGTTTCCATGCTTGCGTTGACATAACTATATGTTCCAGTAAGTTTCATAATTTTTTCATTTCTTTACATTAAATTTTTTAATATTAAATTAATCTAACCACACTGTATATACTTAAAGTGCTAATGCTGCTCTATGGGCTTTGCATTAACAGAGTAGTCCTCATACGAGACTCATATACTAGCATCTACAGTAGACCTAGTTGACTCAAACGTTAATAGTATTTTACAGGATGCAAATTTTATTTTTGATATCCCTTTTTTAAAAAATGTTCAACATGACAACCGTTTGCCAGGAAAGACTTTAAGGACAATCCCGTCCTTAAGGAATAAAATGGCACGTGAATGCCTTCAACTTTTATCCGGAACATACTTCTAAATTTGTTGATATCTATATCGGATTAATTGGTACGTACACGCATTTCACATTACTTAATATATCTCAACTTCAAACGTTAGCTACCTATGTTCCTAACTACATGCAACATGATCTTTTCTTTCAGGTGTGTTGAATCCGGCATCAACAAATCCCTTAACTTTAGCAGGCGCAAATGGTGACATCGAAGTAGCGATGGGTGCTACTGACACCTTTCTATTAGATCTCACCATAGCTACGGCTGATACAAATACGGGTAAAGTAGTTGGCACTGCAAGTGATCTGTTTGACGTTAATGTGTATCTAGCAACAGACAATACCGGGAGTGGCAATACTGCAAAAACAGCTGCAACACTTCCATCAACAAGCTTCACTATCAAAGATGCAAACCAACAAGTTGTCGGTGATATTGATGTAACTCTAGACTTATCAAACACTGAGTGTACAGGATTTACACACATCTGCGCAGATGTAATACCCAAGACTGGCGCTGCTTGGGAATGGTATAACAGTGCTACTCCTGGACCAGCCTGTGCATCAACATCAACTTGTACAAGTAAGCGCTTTGAAGCTTAACAAGTATAAAACTAGAAATCAATAAAAAGGTTCTTAGTAATGGATTGGTAATACCATTCTTTTTATATTGTCATTTGCTTCTGGGCAGGGTACAACAAAATCATTTTTCTGGAATAATTAGACAACTCTAATACATGAAATTAAGTGTCATCTATGAGATGCACGGGACACTTACATGTAAAGTAGCTAGGCATGCATCCTGACGAAACAAAAAGAACTAAACAAATACTCAAAATAATCATACCGGTAATAATTCTTTCTTTCTAACTCTCTTTCTAGCGGCACCAACAATCACAACATCAGTTGCAAACTCAGATGGAAATGGAAACTTGGCCGTAGTGATGGGAGAAAGCAAAGTTTTCCATTTAGACGTCACTGTAACACTTAGTATGGGAGATGCTGTGAGTGGTACAAGCTTGTATTCAATCCATGCATACCTAGCTACCGACGCCAGTGGAAGCAATCCTAAACCGTCTCAGAAAGTTGCAGCAACCATCAGTGACAACACCATCGGTTTTAGCGACGGCACACCAGCTGTGTTAACAGACGTGACTGCAACAATGGACTTCACAACTTCTTTCAATTGTCAACAAGCTATCAATAGTTTCTATAGCCATGTTTGCATTGACTTGTCCACAAATCCATCGGCTTCTCCCTCTTGGTCAGCGACGTCAGCCAGTACAACATCTATATGCATCGTACTGTCACCATCCTGTACATGTAAGTATTCTGTCAGATAGAATAATTGCGCTACACCCATTGATGTCTTTCTTTGTAAACATACCATGCATGTATGAAAATATTTAAATAAAGAGTCATAAATTAAAATTTGATATTGTTAAGAGAGCAGGTATCAAATGGTTACGAGAATATCCCACAAGTCTCTGATATATATTCTCAGACATTGCTCCCTGAAGTAGGATTAGGCGAAAGGAGAGGAGTTAAGGCACATCCACAATATACATTTTCCGATTTCAACTTTATTGAACGTCAGGCAGAATATATACAAGGAAACGAATAAAACAGTTTTTATCAAAGCAAAGATGTTTTCAAAGAAAGTCACTCAATGTCGTAGCTCAGTAAGACTTTGTATGTAATGAGGATATATGGTATAATGAGCGCATTAATCTCGTGCTGTTAGAAAAACTACTGATATTCTGTAATCCTGATAAATTATAAGTAGCCCAACAAAGTCTCTACGAGACGCTAAGCTACATCCACTCGAATACATTTTCAAAGGAAATCGCTAAGTATTTTACATATAGATATGCTAGTGTATGTGCACGTGTGTGTGCACGTGGGGGGAGAGAGAGAGAGAGAGAGAGAGAGAGAGAGAGAGAGAGAGAGAGAGAGAGAGAGAGAGAGAGAGAGAGAGAGAGAGAGAGAGAGAGAGAGAGAGAGAGAGAGAGAGAGAGAGAGAGAGAGAGAGGGGAGGGGGGTTTAGGAGACTGCATATTCTTACACAATTTCAATCGACCAATACGACTACCTACATATGCAAATGAGAATGTATGAATTTTCAAGTAATTCATATATGAACTTTATCCATATTTCGTGACGTGTCCTCTACTTGCCTCGATCTGGTTTCCTGGGACGCAATTATAGAAAAAATAGCATCGTTTCGTCTCATTTTAAAAGTTGAATTCAAATAATTGCCTATTACCGCTTTGAAATACAAATAAACTCTCGGGATCAACTTGTGAGTTCTGATTGTTGATAGGTACCATACATTAAAGTACTATAAGGTACACATGACAATGTTGATTTTTGTCCCCCTAGCATGTGGTAAAGTGTTACTACATGTACCGAGATTTGAAAATAATCGTACGCTTCAAAATTAAAATTTTCTTTTTATTTCTTCATCTCCAGCCCAGCCATTGTTAATATTCTCCTTGGCAAACCTGGCAATCTCATCACCAAGTAGCAAGAGAATAATAGTGGGCGAAAATAACGAGGTCACCTTTAGCGTTGACGTTGAACTTGACGCAGACTCGGATCCTGCAGCTGGGGATAGCAACTGGAAGATCGAAGGTTTCTTAGCATCGTCTTCAAGTGGCGGTGACGAAACCGGTAAAGTATCGGCAACGACAGCATCCATGACGTCACACATTGGTCATGACCTGAACGCAGGAGATAGCTACACCTTTGAGGATGTAATCGTCAATTTACCGCTAGGACAGATTCAATGCGGAAACCTAAATCATTACTGCGTGGAATTGTCACAGGCTACCGGCGCTAACTGGTATTTCAACACCTTTGAACCATCCACCTACACCACCTGTACAGCAATAACATGCGCTACAGGTAAAGCAAACATCTCATTCTCATCTGACTTCTACATGCAACCTCTAACTCATGCTTTCTAACCCCACCTGCTTCTATAGAGCTCATGCCCTGTAGATGTATAGAACAGCACATCCCTAAATACATGACATGTCATATATTTCTGCACGTCCTGTTGAAAAACAGTAAAATTGGTGCTGCAAGTTGTCTATATTGCAATTGCATGTATCATCCTTAAATAAAAGTGAAGCAAATAACTCAGTAGTTCTGTAAGATCTCTTTCCACCCTTTTCATGGTCGGGTAGATGTACAACAGAACAGTAATGGTGCAGTATGCGATTATGTGACATCACTTTGTTCAGAATAGCATGTCATTGATATTAAAGAAGTTGTAACACTCTTTGTAATTTGACTCTCCTTGTGAACAGATCAGTAATTACAAAATGAAACTATGAAATTGCTAATTTGTATTATCTCTTTTTCATTTCAGATGCTGCAACTTTGAATTCGTTACATCTCTTGCTTGGAATGTTCACATCCATTGCGACTTTATGGTACAACGTTTAGCGTGAGGATTATCCCGTTTTCAGACATCCGAATAAAACATTTGTTTTCTCAACTCACGTCTACAAAAGGAGAGTTTATTATGACGAAATCGCCGGCTCAAAATAACTTATTCAATCTACGCCCGTTGAGGTTGCGCCAATAGTATCGGATATTCAAATTCCATTCAAATAAGATATTTACATATATATTCATTTTGTGATGGGACACGTCATCATTCTTTGATGCTCATTGTAATGACTGCTACAGGTACAGTGTTCATAGGATAGTAGAGAGGTTTGGATACAAGTATTTACTATTATGCGTAGCGTCATAGTCATGTAATTCGAAGCAACCAAAGCGTTCTGTATCGGACGATGCTACCTCAAAATGGTTGTCCATACGTAACAGTGTAAATACGTACTAAGCTTTTGTAATTTCTCTTCTATCAAATGTCATATTTTTTATATCAAAGTACGGGAACCATAACTGTAAACTAACTGTTCGGTTTTTCGTTTGGGTAGTTGCGGGAAAAATGGCAAAAAGACCGACATGTTTAGAAAACAAAGTCATGTGTGTGGCCTTCCAGACAGAAGATGCCAACGCGCGCGTGCGCATTCCACTATCTTTCACCTTTGCGTTAAACTAAACACAAGTTTGTACGCGTCATTACGTGTACTCTTGCACAATAATGCTCCCGTAGGCGTACGCGTTTTAATGTGTATCTGAACCTCTCTAATGATGATATCCTTTGGGAATGTTATGTTTGTACACATGAACCTGATCCAACGGTCACTGAGCTAAAGACTCGATGGCGGTTGATTCTGATTCATCAGCACATTTGCAGCACTATTACAATGGACCAAACTTATGAATGAATGAATGAATGAATGAATGAATAAAATTTATTTCACCAGATAACAAAAATAAGCTACACTTTCAAAGACACATATAATACAAATATACAAAATGAATACAAAAGATATATATATATATATATATATATATATATATATATATATATATATATATATATATATATATATATATATATATATATAACTCGGTGAATATCAATCTGCTAAGACAGCGCTCTATACCGCAGTGGCAGAGCGTAATAGTTATATAATTAAACACACACACACACACACACACACACACACACACACACACACACACACACACACACGAGGTAATCTCTATAGCATAAACCTTTAATTTTGTATTTTGGAAAGTCTAGTGTTTGTGCCAAAAACACCACCTGTTGAAAACAACTCATATTCACTTCAATATCCTACAATATGCCGTCCATAGAGATGTTCACAACTCTTCAGCCTTGCCTCGCTCTATTATGAGATGATAACGCCAAACGTATATAGCCATACGCTTACAAATGAGATGAACTGACCGACATAGTTCAAGAAAGGGTTCTAAAAACAGCAACAAAACAGCAGCGATAAACTTGCATGTTGCTTTAAGTTTGTTTTAGAATACTTGGCAAAGTTAGGTAAGATGTCAACGTCCCATAAATAATAAAACAGAAAGGATCCACCATGTTAGTTCGCAAATAGTACACCCAATGTATTTTTGCCATTAGTGAGTTTCTAAAAAATTGTATTGATATAAGTTTTACTTTTAGAAATGGTTTCATACAAATGTTTATTGTAAATAGTAACAAACCGCTCAAAATTTTGGAATCCGTAATATGCATTTGTGAGCGTCATTTTATAAATATGTAAATATGTCTCAGCATTGCTAAGCAGTGTTTATTGTATGCTTGCAGTAGTAACCTAGTTACTTTGAGTTGTTTATACAACACTAATTCCTTATGATTACCAGGTTGTGTATTGCAATCGATTTATTGTTTACTTCCTTTGAAAAGTCTCCTTTTAAAAGCCATTTTACTCGTGTCTTTTTACTCTGTAATTTCAACGACAAATGACAACTCCTAACCTCTACATGATGTAGATGTTACAAGGGGGCAATCACAATAATAAACTTGTCAAGATACAATGAATAATAAAATGTACATAGTTATATTAACGTAATTATTACCATGATGTTAACATTTACAAAATTTCAATTGATACATGCTTTAATGTGAATGTGCTATTATTTTGTCTTGTCTCTAGGAATTTAAATGAGACGAAAAAAAAATAATTGTGTGTTTCCGATAACATGGCCTCATAGCACAGGGTAGGTAGGTCGAGATTTTGTTCTATTTTGTTTTATCTTTTTAATTGTTTTTAGTTTTGAAAAACTATTGCTTGGACCCAAAATCAAATCAAACTGTCTGTCAGAATACCCCTTCTGTTTAGTTCGATGAAAGATGTACAGTGTCACTGTGGAAAGAAAATAGACGTGCATGGAGGTCAAGAAGGTTAAGGCGGCTTAAACTAGGGTCGGTCGGAAACACATTTTTTTTGCTTGCTTGATTCAATGCTACGTCCTTTAATAACATCCTTTACCAGATTGGTTGAAAAATAACTATATTCTAGAAATATTTATACTTGCAATTGCTAATTATATATGTATATTCTGTTGACTTGAATGAAGTCATTTTACGAAATATTACTTAAAGAAATTCTTTGATTCAAACCAAGCACACGTGGTCGGTTTGTTCAAAGTATATCATACTTGATCTAGAGCGCATGGTTTATTAATGATATTCAACAAATAGTTGCTAATTTTATCAGTGTTTGTTTGTTTGTTTGTTTGTTTCCGTAAAATTCCCTTTATGTAATGATGTGTTTATCCCTCTGTGACAGTTAAATACCCCATAAGTATATAGACTGCATAATTGTCGTAACAATTATGTAAACTTTGACATTTTTCACTGGCTAGCTGCAAAGACTGCCTAAATGTGCTGCGCTACAAGACAGATGATTTTATTGCTGTAGGTCTCATATAATGTAACATAAGCTTACGCACTATATTTGAAATAAAAGACGTACATTTTAAAATCATGTATTTACAGATTCTTTCTTTTTCTCCACAAGGTAAATGAGTTTATAAACTCACTTGTGATACTTTCGATTTAAAATGTTAAATGGCCATATGGATGAGAGGGATTAGGTATTTATTTTGCATTTTTAATTTATGAAACAATTTTACCATGGCCTCCTACCTAAAAAAATAAATATGCACAAAATACTTTTTTCTTCTTTTTTTTCTTACATTTTTTAAAATACATTTTTTGTCTTTTTCAATGTATTAAACTACAAACACAGACTTAAACGAATGTTGTTGTTTTTTCAAGTAGGAAGCCATGATAAAATCGGTTTATTAATTAAAAATCCTAAATAAATACCCAATCCTCATCCATATGGCCACTTTAACGTGCATGGCCGAGGTGTGACCTGAAATACCCGAAACACTCCAAGTAAACGGGAAGCAACTGAAAAACTGCCATTTTCAGAAGTACTAGGCTCTTTCCTCCAGTAATTTACATCAATTACATCATAACATGTTTCAATTCATGTGCCAAGTGTCTATCAAGATAGCAATGATCAACGGCTGTATTTAGAAACAACTACGAAATCAACTGTCCTTGAAACAATAAATAATAAAGAGACAGGAAATTGATAAAATATTGATATAACATTGATATAATATTTACCAAAATGACAACACATTGAAATTATGACCTCAGCACATCTAAATAATACCCTCTCGTAGTAAAAACTGACTGACCCCAACTTTATGAAATAAAAGCCCGGCACGTATTCCATTTTCATTAACAGAGTGTACGGAACATCAGCCAGAGCAGAGAAAGCGCCGCTAGCGGTGAGATGTAATTATCACTTCCAACTCAGTAGCTTAACTCCGCAGATACACACAGTTTCGTGTTATAATAATAAACTGTCGATTGTAATGTTAAGTGACTATTTAACAGATCTCACTCTCATCTTTAAAGAGAGATGTGAATGTCACATGGACATCCCATCTAATGTGTAACAAAGATATTGCAGTGTATTTTGGTCCATACATATTATTCCCTAGTATAATTACAACTGCCTGACTCACAAAACAGTTGCGAATATCGATCTCTGAAACCACTCCCTACTCACCACGCATGCCTAGTTTTATTGAAACGATCGTGTACTTTTTATCACGTATACCCCAGTCATGTGGGTCAGGTATCGTTAAATCAAACGAGCGAGACTTTCTTGAACAGGAAGGTAGACCAGTCACTCGTTTTGTCGTCCACTTATAAGTCACTGGCGACAACAAACTTACCCTTGACAGAATATTTCTAGGGAGACGACGTTACCGAAATGGGTAGGTGTATATTTATTGGTGTCTTTGAAAGTAGGTGTTTGGTGTATGATCGAGGGAATCAACGACTGAAACACCAATAACAAGCACCTTCCTTCAAGGACAGTAACTTCATGGTATTTGCACCCAACTGACCATGTCAGTAATTCGCAGTCAATGCCGTTGGGCATTGCTATATGCTACACATTTAAAACAAGGGCCCTTGTAGTCACACAGCTGTATTCGTCGACACTAGCCATTGACCATACTTGAAGATATCGCACATTCACCGTATAGTTCTCCTTGTTTACTTTTTTCCCCCGTAACAGATAGTAGTCATGACATCGTAACGACTGAATGCTAAGCCTAAAACCAGTTATGAACGTAAAACTGCACATATATATTCCAGCCATGTGTTTATAATTCGTGTTTCATGCACGTGACGAGATAATCATTTTGATGAAAGTCCTGCAGATATGTTTAGGAAGTTTCGGCATTTAGTTTTATAATAAAATCTGACGTCAGTTAACTCGATGCCAACAGGTGTAGATACAAGTAGAGTATGTATAATCATTTCCAAGCATATGACAAAACATTATAATAATTGGGCTTTCACATAAGCCCCATTTATGGTTACTGTTTCAGTTACCCTCTCTCACCTGTCTAAATGTGCGTAGAGGGACACTGTTCAAGACTTGGAGATATTTGGTGCAAAAACAGGGGTAAGCAGAAACGGTTAAGTTTAAACTATGTTCATTATAATGCTGCAATTTATGGTTGAAACCCTGTCTAGTACTTGTATTGTGTGCGCTTAATGATATGTTGCTTTTGGGTACGGTATTTAACATGGAATGGAGTCAATGTAAGCCGTTCATAGTTACAGTAATACAACTAAATCATATACTCCGAGGGAACTGATAACACATCGGTTTACAGCCGCTACCATATGATTTGGGCAACAAGTTACACAATACACAAGACTCGTATATACAACAGAGCACCTGAAAGAACCCGTCGTGAATTTGTTTTGTGAAAGTTTTGCTGGATAAACAATTCGGTGTGCTGACCAAGACAATATCCAAGGCAACGGGGCGTAGATCATTCAATGACAGTAATGAAGAATGTTACGCTTGGGCGAACTAATATCTTGTTTTTCACATGGATTTAGAAAAGTGTCACATTATGTACAATACAAACTTGGGTCTAATCTAACATACATAATACCAGGTTATTCTGTGCGAGTAAAAAATCACGTGTTAGGTTTTGTGCCGATGTCCCTATTCATGATTGTCCACGTACCGTCTTGATTTAATGTGTCCATACTTTGACACTGTTGCTGAAATAAAGTTCTTACAATAGCAGCCAGTCAACTCGAAATTGCATGTCGTCTGACACGACAACCACAGTGCTACATTTTGTCGTCTGGCCCGACAAAAATCTTACTACTGTATTATCAGGCGTGACAAAAAAATGACCCATGATTTGACCAATATTGCTACATTTACTTTGCTAAATAATTGGCGCCGGTACGCGGTATGTGATCTGCATCCTTAAAAAGATTACCGTACGAATTTTACTTAAATATTTATCAAACTAGGCGATAAAATGAAAAAAAAAAAATTAGCTACACTCTATCATGCGAGTTCCTTACCCCTCCCCCCCGGATGAGCGAAAATCATGGCCAAACAACTTTTCTTCGCGAAAATCAATGTTTATTCACCTCTTTTGACCTTCACGAATGTAGTAAACAAGTGCCAAATGTAGACAGCTCGTGCTTCGCTATTGGCATGGTAACACCAGATTTAAAAGTAGGATGTGCTGGAGCCTGAAAGATGGTTTTTATGCACATCATTTTGTACGAATTTTGTAAGCACATCATGTCATATATTAGGTAACAGATTTGTCCTTTTGTTATGTGTATGCATGCAATTATTATAGTCACTGCCTAATACAAATGGAATCACAGAATGACGACCCTGTTATATAACAAAACGGTGTTGTCCAGCTCGATAAAAACTTCAGACGTGTCAACACAGCTAATTTTTTGATTTTCAATAACCGTAGCAGATAAGGGTACAATCATTAAGTGTAATACACTTGGGAAAATTGTGACATTACAAACTACATTGTCTTAATTAGAACTTGCAAACCCGCCATGTTGAATGTTGCATCATGGGAAATGTGATAATAAATACTAATCCATTAGTATTGTATACAATGTTGATACACTGTTTGTAACTACAAATAATCAATTCATGGTCACCCTGACCATTGTGGGGGGTTAATTATATCAGTAGCTCCAGATTAGGTATTACAATAACCACATATAATCCCATAGTCCTTTGCGTATGAGCATGCTCAGTCTGGATTGCAAGTTCCCTATTAGAACACACGTTTTACAGTGTAACAATTTGATTAAGTAACGGTATCACACTCAGCGAAAATGTAGCAATAATAGTTTACTATAGTACTAGGATTGTGTATTACAATGTATGTAAATCATCCTGTGCAAGAGACAGATACATGTAACAGTTGTTACACTGTATATACATCCACTCTGCAAGAGACAGATATATGCGACATTTGTATTACAATGCATATAAATCACCCTCTGCAAGAGACAGACACATGTAACAGTTGTATTGCAAATGTAGGAAATCATCCTCTGCAAGAGACAGATACATGCAACAGTTGTATTACAATGTATGTAAACCATCCTCTGCAAGAGACAGATACATGCAACAGTTGTATTACAATGTATGTAAACCATCCTCTGCAAGAGACAGATACATGCAACAGTTGTATTACAATGTATGTAAATCATCCTCTGCAAGAGACATACACATGTAATGATAGTTGTTAAACTGTATATAAATCCCCCTGCAAGAGACAGACATATGCGATATTTGTATTACAATGTATATAAATCATCCTCTGCAAGAGACAGACATATGCAACAGTTGTATTACAATGTACATGTATATAAATCGTCTACAAGAGACAGACGCATGCAACAATTGTATCCGTTCTGACCGATGCTCCTGCACAGCTTAGTTTCTTCTACGGTCAATCTTCATCACCAAGTCCACTTCAGTTCGGCATACCTCAAGGTTCAGTACTCGGTCCACTCTTATTATCTCTTTACATAGGACCACTTGGACAACTTATTCGCCACCATGATCTTAAATTCCACCAATACGCCGCCGACAACCAAGTTTATCAAACTTTCTCCAGTGCCAACACCTCAACTGCAGTTTCAAGCACCAAGGGCCGCCGTCTGGTAGACATTAAAATTTGGATGATCCTAAACAAGTTACAGCTTAATGACAGGAAAAATGAAATACTGCACATTCATTCAAGATTTGACTGCTCGCCTTCCACTATTAACAGTATACATGTTGTATCAAGCACAATTCAACCATCTACCTCCGCTCGCAACACTGGGTTTACATTCGATACCACACATGATTTTAAGCAACACATTATTCGAACCTGCAGAAGTATTTATCTACATGTATGTCGTATTGGTTTCATTCGGAAATACCTCTCTCAAGATGCCTGCAATAAACTTGTATACTCTACCATCTCCTCACAACTAGAATATGCCAATGCCCTCTTGTTCGGACTAACACATGCGCACATCAGTCTTTTGCAAAGAGCACAGAACTCAGCCGCCCGACTTATCACACAGTCAAGGAAACGTGATCACATCACACCAATCCTGATGCATCTCCATTGGCTTCCGGTAACCTTCAGAATTCAGTATACAATTCTCTATTTCTCACCTATAAATCATTAACTGGTGTCGCCCCTCAATATCTTGCTCAACTTGCTGTAGTTAACAACCCTACAAGATCTTTGCACTCGTCACCATACAACACTCAAGGTTCCCAGAACAACACTCAAATCGTACGGAGATCGATCTTTCAGCTACGCTGTCGCAATTCTGTGGAACCAACTACCGAACACTGTCCGCTCTGCACCGAGTACTGAGACATTCAAATTAAGACTAAAGATATACCTTTTTGAGAGAGCTTATCTGTAACAGTTTCTATTGTAAAGTGCCAGTGAGCATCATTGATGGATACTAGGTGCTATATAAATCTCCTCATTATATTATTATTATATTATACGTACGGAGGGTTAAAGAGTAAGACCTTGAGAGCAGATCAAGTAAAACACCTATTATTACAGTAAGTTACTTGAAATAACTTAACCTGAAACGGAATGTTGCCTGGCTCAACCATACTCTGGTATACATTAGTTCCAAAATTTGACAGACTGTAGTGTCATTGTCATCTTGAGGCATAAAGTCATTGTGACATTATGCTATATTTTATGATGGCTACATACAAAATTGTATTATCATGATAGTTTACACGAAAATCAAGGCGACAGTACAGTGGACGTTTTGTTTCTTCAGTAAATGTTGCTGCCAATTGAAGGGTATATTAACATCCGAATCATCAAACTGATAACAGTATACACCTTTGGTGGCTAATATGTTGCTGTGTTGTCTCCATTCTGTTTTTTACACGAGAAAAAAGTTCTTCTTTTACTATACCTACCGTGACTATGACCTCAAGTTGATAAATCAAGTGGAAACGTTTCGCACAGAGTAAATGGGACGTTTCTTTGGGGTTTCCTTTTTTGTCTGAAGAATTAATCAGATCACACTTTTTTGGATAAATCTAAAGTCATCCCTTTACTGTGTGACCTTTCGTCACTATTGCTGAATGTGTTAACAACTCTTTACCAAACATCTTTCGGGCCATTCATTAGTGCTATTTACTTGATTCATACTATATTGTAACGTCAAACAGTTCAGCCCTAGCCTCCAGCCATTTTTATTAGGTTTAGACTTGGGCGGTTTTTTGCTTACTTACTCAATTCCCCCAGGGTTTGACGTTTGTTCCTTTGCACTTAGCAACGTTCCACCCCTAACAGTCATTACAAAGAATTCTTTGAGACCAGCGTTGGCAGTACGGCGTCTACAATTACACATTTTTTGTGAAATATATTTGGTCATAACTTTTCTAGCAACCACATGTAATTGGATCGTATCCATTGAGAAGTGATCTGTTGGGAAGAATGTGAATTCACAACTGGCTGTAAGCTTATCAGTATACCATAGCCTTTCCTTAACCCAACGTTTGATCTTTGTCTGATTCACATATGTATGTGCACCCAAGGCTTCCACACTACCAAAACTAGGGACGCGAAAACAAACATGTTCATGATTTACATGTTTTCGCTAGTGAATTCTAGTGCCATGCAAATAAGGCAAAATTCATAGTGGTGATCGTTACTTGGGAAGGTTAATAAGAGTTTGCTTAACGGTCGTGACGCAATGCATCGTGTTTATCAACATCTCTAAAACGCTTAATCCTGACATGCGCATTGGACGTCCACTGAGCTTTAACATCTAAAACAATAACACATTTCTCAAGGAGGGAAATATGACTTTGATGTTCACACTAATCCCTATCAGGAATTATTGATGCAATAAACAACTAGAAGATTAGCTAAAGTATGATTTTACAAGAAGTGTCTCCAATTCCGTTTATGGAAGAATTAAATTAATTTCATTGGCGTGATCCATGTATTGTCAGGCCTAAACAAATGTTTGGGTCCTGTTACCAGACCCTACCTAGTTTTACACAGCCGATCCTAATTTTTTTTTTTCATATTCGAGAAAAAAAAATAAAATTGCGAAAATTGATAGGTTTCGCCAGAAATAGTGGATGCGGAAACTGACATAAACTTAAAAAACACATAAAACTGTTCTTCCAATCTAGATCTGTAATGGCTATACATCTGATGGGAAGAAGCCAATAACACATAGACCATTTGGAAAACAACGGAAAACACAACTACCTGAACTAGACACTCACACATGACAACAAAATATAATAAAATAAAATAAAAAATCTACCTACCCCACCTATTCTAAAATTGGCCGTAATCGGAACCACACATTTTTTTATTAGGCCTCATCATCACTCATTCACCTAAACATTAGACACTTTTCAAAAAAAGTTATGACCATATCAGTGATCAAAGTAAAGAATTTATTCATAAAGGACTCTATACATTATATATGTGGCACCCTCCTTTCAAAATGTTCGCCTGAAGAAGTTTATTCTATAATTTACATGAATAGTGTTCCTTCAGCTATAACCCAATAATTAACATAGACAGAGGTTCTCTATGCAACAACCCAACAATTCGCTCTTGTACAAGGTCTATTTATTTTAATTTATAACCCTATAGTTAACACAGACAGTAGTTCCATTGGCCATAAAACTCAAGAGTTCACTTCGGTGGACCTTCCATTAATGCGACTCAAAGGAAAGGTAATTTCGCAATGAAATGACTCTAGTAAAACTAGGGTCATTTACGGTCTACCCACCGAGTACTTGTTACGCAAAGTAACAAAAAGTAATTTGTGATCAAAGGAGGGACGTTGAATGGGAGACATTTTAACGACTCTTCTATTGATACTGTAACGATGGTGAACACAAGTAAAGTTTGCTTGGAGACATATTGTCCGGCCAAAATAGTTAAATGGGAAATTCAACCAGTGAGTGTGATAATTTTGCTTTGTGTTAGCCCACCCATTGGACAGTTAGGAGTTTGTAAATGTACTGCAATGTGTAACCTGAAGTTGTAGGAAACGCATGCAATCTTTCTTCCACAACAAAAACAACAACGTTATTCCTACTACTACTACTACTACTACTACTACTACTACTACTACTACCACTACTATTACTACTACTACTACTACTACTACCACCACCACCACCACCACCACCACCACCACTACTACTACTACTACTACTACTACTACTACTACGAACTCTTATGAACTCCAAGGAATACTCCCATAGAACTATACAAAGGTGTACGGGTATGTGTCACCAAAATGGGTCACATTTTCAGGAACAAATCCTTAAACATGGGTCGAGTTTTCATCTGAAAATTCCCTAAGCAAAGGGTCGATAACATGGGAAACGTCTTCCTGCTTTATAAATACCTTCACGACAATGAAGGTAATCATTGTGACTGGAAAACCCTAACTATGTGTATGTTTTTGGATTATGTATGGGTAGCTAGATGTTTGAACGTGGGCCGTTCATCCAGTCTGGAAATTTGGGGAGTTCAACCCCCCCCCCCCCCATACGGGTTATGAACATCTTCACCTAGCTTTTTTCAAACCCACGATATGCTTTTATTGTTTTCCCTACCGTGTTGTTTTCTCATGAAAATAGGTTAGAAGATATTAGTACATTAGCCCGGAAGATATATTAGAAGTCGTCCGAAGATGCTAAGAGAATTTAACAAAAGATGTAAATATACAGAGGTATACACAGAGGCTGCCTTCAGGGTATATGACATTCTTACATGGTTTCCGGTCGCCCCTGTCATCAAGCAATCATTTGACTCCTTCTGACCTTTCATTCTTGGTAACCCCTTCATTGTTACGTTGTATTGTTTTCCTGATTGCGTCCTTTAAGACACAGTGCACTGCAATGCACCTGTATCTCTATTGCCTTGTTTGCTTCAACCTATTGCTATGACTCAAAAAACGTTTCATATCTTTTATCACCTCCTCGACACACTGCCATTATTTATAGTACACACCTGGTATGAGTCATTGATTTGCTGGAGAAGGTGCTTTCTTGTAGTGCGATAAAACAGAACTGTAAATCATGAAGGTCGACAAACCTCACATCCATGGTGTGTCCGGACGCTAGGCATGCTTAGCGATCTTAGCATACCTGGACATTGTATGACGATTTGCAATAACCGTGCCATATTGTCATTGAGTCCCATGGGATACAGTCCCAAGTGGATTGCTGTCTCAAAGGTGTGTTAGCGAAAAGTGAATATTTAATTTAAGTTAAGGCAAGCATGTAATGGCTTAGGGTTTTATTTGCAAGTGATATATATATCTGTCACTTAATTTATCTTTAGTACATGTCATAGCCCGCCCAGGGTGTAATACAATGTTTCTCATCGGAGTACTGTTCCTATGGAAACAAATATAATGACATCCACGAGAATTTGAATGGCAGTGTAAATTTTCGTTGTGTTGACCTGAACAAGCTCTGTTTAATCCGATGGTTTTTGACGATATTAATGTCACAGTGCATGCGATTTTCTAACTTGCTATTGTTCATGTTTAACACGCGTAAAGTCTATTGGCCTACTTAATCAATGTGTTATTGATACGGCTGTAAATACTGTGTGACTTCATTGCTTAGAGTATGGCGTCATGTTGGGCGAACGATTAGAATGGCCAACTTGGAATCTGCAGGTTGCAGGTTCAAGCCCCATCGATGCCGTTTGTTTCTGAATGGCTAAAGTCCTTGGGCAAGATTTGAACCGTGACTGTGCCTTAGTCAACCTAGCTGCATAACTGGGGACCTGGTAGGATAGAGGTTGCAATGTGAATGCTTTAATCCTATGCGTTTATAAAGGATACAATGGATTGTATGCTCCCCAGGGAGTTGAGAAAGGATAAAGGGCCGTTGTGCCGCTATAGATCCGAGCCAGGGGTAATAACTGTAAAGCGTTTTGAGCTCCCAGACAGTGTGAAAAAGCGCTATATCAGAACCAACATCAGACAAACAGCAGACATAACCCCGTAGAGACTACGAGTATCTTGTCAACTCAAAGTTTGAAAACATAAACAAGTTTTCAATGACGAAGAAAAACTACGTCAGTGGAGTCTAGTTGTGATACCTGCCGTCTATTTTGTCGTGATATGATTCAGCACCGGTATTTTGTATACGAACATTTGGAATTATCTATTGACAGGCAACTTGACGTTTATGTATGCGTGTTGTACATGTACAATAAAACAGAAATTACAAAAATACTCTATTTTTTTTGGACGAATATTTAGATGTAGATATATTTAGAAATGTTTAGTTGAACTCGTACAAGTTGCCATTTCATTAAAACAAAAAAATAGTTATATTTAATGTGTTCAAACTTGCAATTGGTTAGCTCAGGACAGCCGATCCATAATGAGATCAGTGATGGCAATATTACTTTCAGATAACGCAGGCAACACATGTTTAAGTTTCAAGTAGACCCTTCGCGCATAGGTGCTGTTGATAACATGGTTGGCACCAACGTGACAGGTGTATAACTTACTTACGCCATGCTGACTTCATTGTGACAGTCTCCAATTCCACCAAATATGACGTTCAGATGGATTTCTCTAGCTAGCTAGTAGGTCAGCCTTGACATGTGTTTAGATCAACGTCTCTTCATATTTATTATGAACCTCGTAATTATTCGGCATCTAGAGTAGTTCTGGCGATACAAAATTCCTATAAAAAAGGCTTATTTTTTAGCCGTTTTTTTTCCGTAATGTGTGAGCGAAACATAATAAAAAACCAGATAACATTCGATCTATTCTTATCTATTCATTCTTTCACAAAACACACCTGCTACAAGTAAAGGCAAAAGGTGTCCCAGCGTAAAACATTATCTTCCGTCTAAAGTGAGCGAAGACGTTTTATTCGACTTGTAAAACTCACATTTTGGCTATTTTGGTCTTTTAATGTTGGTTATTTTCACGTACAAAGTGACATCATGTCATCATGTCAACACAGTGTATACTAGCACTCATTATTCACACGACTGTTTAATAGTTCATTTAACTATTGGTGATTGTATGTTCTCTCCTAAGGCCTAACAAAATAACTGTTTGGTTCCGGTTACCCGACCCCATCTAGTTTTTCACTGCCGACCCTAAGTATTTTTTTTATGTTTTCGAGAAAAAAATAATAAAATCGCAAAAATTGTTAATGTCTCACGAGAAATAGTGGATGCGGAAACTGACATCAACGGTTCTTCCAATCTGTAATGGCTGTACATCTGATGGGAAGAAGTAAACAACACAGAGACCATTCGCAAAACAATGGAAAGCCGGAACTAGACACTCACACAGAAAAAAAAAATATGATAAATAAAATAGAAAATGTACCTACCCCACCTATTCTAAAATTGAGCGTAACCGGAAAAACATTTTTAATTAGGCCTAAGTACCACTTTATATATTTTTTGAGGTACTAAATATGCACAGATTATCGTCTAGTAGACGTCGTGTATTCTATTAACTAACCACTCTTCTTTATTCTTCTATATTTTAGGAAAGGCGATGGTGGTCTGGTTCCACCATGTATTTCAATTCCTGATATATTGGAGTGTTTCACATTTTGTTTTATCTCCTGCAACATCATGTAGTCCACGTAAGTAATGTGAACTTATCAACATTCTTTATCAATGATACATTACACGTTATTCAAAGCATTTAAGGACCCAGCCTCGCTTTTAACGGACCTGGTTGATTGAGTGACCAGTCATTTGATATTTCCTAGCCAAATGAACATTTAAAAAGGATCAAATTAATTAAATATTCAATTAATTGTTAACCACGTGACTGGCAAGATGCAAGACGCCATTTGTGTTTTTGTAGTCAAAAGTAAAATGTGACCAGTATAATTCCACTTTCTAAAATGTGGCCCTCCCCATGGCAAAAGACAGTTGTAAAAAGCGACCCATCCCTCAAATTCCCCCGCACTCTAAATACTGAAGGCTCCATTATGTCACTGTGTACTATTTAAGATGCAATACTTTTCAATAAATTAAGCAATGCCAATTTGTATTTAATTCGGTGACTTGTAAGTTGTAAGACGTCATTGGTTTCTTTGTAGACAAAGTAAAATGTGACCCTCGTCGATTTCAAATTTCTAAAATCTGGCCATCCCCAAAACAATTTGTAAATAGTGAAGAAAAAAAAACATCTCTAATTACCCCCGGCCCTCCCAATCTAAAGGCTCCCTTTCACTTTGTCTTATTAAAGTTGCAATCTATTTTTAGTTCTCAGGATAGTGTTTTGACACCCGAATTCACATAAATTAATCAGGAATCTTCTTTCCATTGTTATCTAGGAGAGTGCAGTCAATGTAAATTGTTCAAATTAAGTTTACTTTGAGGAAGTATGTGCCCGAGACCAATTTCCTTAAAGGAAAAGTAATTCAAATCTTTCAAGGCTTTGCGAAAATGTGTTCCTCAGCCATTTGAAATAATTAAAGAGATTCGGGGATTCACTGTCTTGTTTTCAAGGAATGGGACAATTGTTTTAATTTTGCAATAGAATCAATATAGTATTCAACGGCCATATTGGAGTCCGAAAAATAGCTTAATTTTAATAGCATACTGATTCTTGTTTCAAAACTTCGTACTTGACTCATTGGTTTTAACTGGAAAAGGGTTTGACTTTTCTTGGAGAAGGGGACGGGTAAAAATGTAACATTTTCTTTATTTCCGAGGCGAATACTACATTAATAAGAAGAGTCTTATTACTTTAAAATACGATTATTTGTATTTTGAACAGCAACACCCAATTGTTTCCTCGTGACCAACGTTCAACTTGCCGTGAATACAGCCGAGGGAGGATCTACAGATGTTCACATCGGAAATCAGGTTACATTTCATTTGGACATGAACTTTGATGTAATAGGTACAAATATGAATTCCGTGGGCGTACCAGACTTTGTCACTGTTGGTGGATTCTTAGCCAGTGACTCAACAGGATCAAACCCCCTACCCAGCGTCAGTGTCCAAGCTACACTTGCCTTAGCACTCCTTCAGTTTACAACGTCTACGGCTACATCTAGTCTAACTAACGTTGTGTTTTCAATAGACTTGTCAAATCATGACACCTGTGACTTCTCTTATGTATGTTTGGATTTCAACCCTGCACCAAGTTCTTGGTCTTTGGATGTAAACAGTGACAACCAAGGGTGTATGCAGATTAATTGCATTGGTGAGTACGGTATTTAAATTGGCAATATTGATGAGAAATTGGTATTTATTTTGGAATTTGAATGGACAAAACAACTCTATTGTGTTTCCCTTGTTCATAAAATAGTGAAACATAAGTTTCGTTTTAAAGACTCAATAATTTAAAAAAGAAATCAAGTGTAAAAAGTATGTTACGATGGGTACAGTAAGCTATTTGTATTGTGATGACATGAGTGATCTGGGGAAACCATTTTCTGAACTCAATAAGATTTTGGTACACTTCCTGTGTCTTTTTTGTAATAGAGTATACATCGTCCTCCTATTTTCAGCACCAACGACAACTGCAGGGCCTACCACTCAACCTCAAGGTATAGATCTTTTAATTAATTGCCTTTAATTATTTTAATTGTTCTCATGACATGTTTTTCGTTTACCTATACACAGTGTGTACGATATGCTCAATATTTAAATATTTTGGTAATGTTATCAATGGAGTACATCGTTATTAATATTTGAGAAAATATTTGTGCAAAATTAAATATTCTGTAACGTTATCTATACCGTATTTAAGAATAACATGGCTAATATCGACGAGATTTCTGGATAGTGCTTTACATATGTTTAACTTATTCATTAACATAGGGACAGTCAAACAGTTTCTTCGAATTACTCAAAAACAGTCGTTATTTGTTGTTCGTTAATTATTAAACCATTCAGAAAACATTACAGAAATAATCGATTGGGGATATTGGTTATTAAATAAACAGATAGTGTGACAATAGTCAAATTTGAAAAATTTGGTTGTCAAATCTAAGTAGCTTGTATTTAAACTCACATATATGATTTCACTGAAAGCTTTGTTTGACATCTGATACACACGTTTTATAAATGGTCTCTCATGCTATTCAACACGCCCTAGGCCTAACAAAAAAATTGTGAGGTTCCGATTACGCTCAATTTTAGAATAGGTGAGGTCGGTAGATTTTTATTTTCTTTTTTTATATAGTATTTTTCCTATGTGAGTGTATAATTCAGGTAGTCATGTTTTTCTTTGTTTTCCATATTGTCTGTGTTATTGGTTTCTTTTCATCAGATGTTCAGCCATTACAGATTGGAAGGACAGTTTTATATTGTCTTTTTAAGTGGGTCAGTTTTCGCATCCACTTTTTTGCGAGACTTCACAATTTTTGCGATTTTATTATTTTGTTCATGAATACGTAAAAAAAGTTTAGGGTCGGCAGTGAAAAACTAGGTGGGGTCGGGTAACCGGAACCAAAAAAAATTTCTTTTTAGACCTTAGCAACTCTTCACTTTGTAATGACCTCCATAACACAGTTTCATATGTTATATTTCAGTACTGACTACGAGTGAACTTACATCCACTCAAAATAATGGTAAGTTATGAACAATTATCTTGTTTGATATATTTAATATTACCGACTCTGTTTATGTTCGTAAAACCTCAGACCGTTATCGAAAATGTGATACAGTGGTCTGAGGTAAAACACATAAAACAACTATTGTGGTAGAAACGCGCATGTAAACACATGAATTATCCTTCTGATCAGATTGTAAAAATATGTACGTGAAACCTTCGAGATGAAACGTATATGTTTGAAGTAAAATGTCTGATTATGTAGAGTTCAACTATGTGTTCATTACAATCGTACTTGAATCTGTATTGCACATGAAGTCAAAATGTACTATACTTTAACTTGTATGTATTCGATTGAAGAGTGCATGGTTCTGTCCTGTTTTATACGATTTCAGACTTGAACTCTACTACGATTCGTTATCAAACGCCATAACACCACACGTGACAATATCAAAACACTGTACATGACGTCAATTATGTCATAACACTACGCGACAATGTCATAACACTATACATGACAATGTGAAAACACTCATAACACTACACGACAAAGTCAACACTATGCGCAACAATGTCATAACACTACGCGATAAAGTCATAACACTATACATGACAATGTCATAAGACTATACAAGACAATGTCATAACTCTACACGTGGCAATATCACAGCACTATACGTGACGATTTCAAAGCACTACGTGACAATGTCAATACTACATGTGATGTCACAGCACTGTGACTATATCAAAACACTACGTGACAATGTTAATAACACTACGTGACAATGTTAATAATCTACGTGACAATGTTAATAACACTGTGGTAATGTCATTATACTATGCGTGACAATGCCAAACATAGCTGGCAATGTAATGACACTATAAGCGACAATGTGACAATGTTAATAACACTACGTGACAATGTTAATAAACTATACGCGACAATGTCAATGTCATAACACTATACGTGACAATGTTAATAACATTATGTGGTAATGTCATTATACTATGTGTGACAATGTCAAACACAGCTGGCAATGTAATGACACTATAAGCGACAATGTTATACCAATATACGCGGCAATGTGCAAACTATACGTGACAATGTCAATAACACTGTGCGTGACACGGTTAACAGCACCATTCGTGACAATATTGTTACCACTATACATGACAATGTTTGAGTGTTCAGGATTTTTCCGGTTTCTCCCTAAACTGGTGAAGAAAACCCGATATACAGCCATGGAAGTCCGAAGGTGAGGACGGCTCCAATTTGAAATTATACTAACGTTAAAGTACTCACATGGGTTTAATCTTACAATGACGGTCGTAAGGTCTTATGTGGGATAATATGGTAGGTGAAATGAAGATATTGTCTAGAATGCATATGCTATGTGATCCTTACAGTGGTTTATCATTATTTACAGCACAAAGCCCAACTCAGAGTGGAAATGTCATCGCCTTGATAGTTGATGACTTCTCCTTCGCGTACGACTCTGCCAATTTGACAGCAGACAGTGATAACTTCAATGCTCTGATAGCAGTTTCAATGTATATTTATCCCGTGACACCATCTACCATCCAGGGAGACAGTAACTGGAAAATTGATGTATTTTTATCACGAGAGCAAACTGGAGACAACATTTTGGGGACAAAATCTGCTGATTTAAACGGAGAACAACTAGCAAGGGATCTTAGCCTCGAAGAAACATTGACGTTCAGCGACATTGCAGTAGGAATACCAATAAATAAAACATACTGTGAAGTGACTATAATATACGGATGCATTAGAGTTGAACCACATCAAAACGCCCTCTGGAGATTAGATTCACAGTACTCAAAGAATATTCAATGCCAGAAAGTACAATGTCCATCAAAAGGTGAAGTTCATTCACATAATGTTGACATGATATGGTTGTTTACACTGTAAGATATTGTCGTGTTTGTTCAGCTCTATCAGGCTTCTGAACCACGAATTCACTAAACTGCCAAATATCCTGCAAAGTATAAGCAGATTTGGTTGCAGCCAATCAAATATCGTTATGTTGCAAAAGTGTCAAAATGACCACGACGCTAGCCTTTCAATGCAGATTTGTGAGACCAGCACCCTCATTGTATGTCAATAGTAAACATAAATGTCCACCATAGTCTGATATTTTATCAAGTACAAAGCTATTGGCAAGTATCACCATAACAACAATCGTTGTTATCACCAGAGTTTAATTTCAATCAACATGATGACCTCTATTTGAAAATCTAATCACAAGTTCAAGGCACCCCGCATCTACATCTTTTGATCTCGTTGGCACAGACCCAAAGTAGTACAGACATGAATGATAGCCGATAGCATGACATTAATGTCGTATCTTACAGACTATGGTTGTTATAATAGTAAGAATATACGAGTTATATAAAGCTTATGATAATTATAGCCTGCTTATAATCACTAACTTTGAAGCAATATTCACAGCAGCATAAATGCAAATGAAATTTATATACCGTAAGATGCTCATCATAAACATACACATAGGCTATGTATTGACTATAAGGCTGAGCTACCAAATCCAGATGTGTGAGATGTAAACATGAGAGGGGTCAACTGTATGACGTACAATCGATTTACTAAACTATACTTAAAGTGTGTACTCGTCCTGTTTTCCTTGACTTTTATCACAAAGAACAAGACTGTCTTATAAAAAAAATCTTTAAATCAGCTAAGAAGAAAAACTGGATGTCGATCATCCCAAAATACAACATGGATAAAGAGGAAGGGACGAGTAAAAGGAGAATGCCACTCTGGAAAATAAAGGCATTTTCATAAACTTTTGGTTCTGGAGTCATTTCATGATTTCACATCACATAAACTTTGCGATATTACTAAGAAATGCCAAATTAAAAGACCAAAATCAAACTTACACTGTATTTCACCTCCGTTGTTCTAATAATGTAACACTTTTGCTTCATAGGACTTTGCAGACATACATACGTATTAGATGAATACTGGATATGCATGACTCACCAGTGCTTATTACCTTCAGATATATAGACATGAATATTCAGTGTTTATTAAATACATTATAAGTGAATAGCGGATCTCTATGAGAATAATGAGGTGAAATAGAAGTATGTCTTGGTAATCGTGTGAAATTTATGTGATGTGAAATCATGAACTTACTCTAGAACCAAACGTTTATTAAAATATATTTATTACCTGAAGTGGCATTCCCCTTAAAGGTTTCAAATCTCTCAGACATTCTTTAATCCTCACCTTACATAGTGTGCTTTATAATAAGTGCAGAAAACAAACATAAAGAAGCAGTATTTTGTCATTGATTTTGGTTTTCTTCTTACAGGAGTCACTACCAAGGCGTCGGACATCATTCTAGTGTTTCTCTCCATCTCCATGCTTGTTTTAACACTTACGTAACAAGATGGTGATGGCATATTCACTGGCTGAATTTCAACACTGGCAGACTGTATTTGTTCATGTGTATGGTGAAAATGATGATAATATCACCATCCATGGAAGACCCAGTTTCTAACAATGGCTCAATTTCATATAAATATGATCTTACCTTCAGGAAGTCTCAATATGTTATTGTACCAAACACAAGTCAGGTTGAACGCATTCGAACAACAATATGGGATATACCCTGGCCGTTCTATGTCACGTCAACAATCTTCTACATCACTAGGTCTGTGGTGTTCGAAATATGAGTCAAAACATTCAAACTCGCCATTGTTTCCCAATTTTCAATAAATTATTACTATTATATTTAGTCAGCCCTACAATACTCGTGACCTGAGGGATTTATCGCTACTCCAGTACTCGTCTTGGACTCACAGTGACAATGCCCCATATGTTATCACCGTTTTTTCCTTAGCTGAGTCATGGAAGTGATACTTCCATGGCCAAACGAAGAAAACTGTTGGGAGAATAATGCCTAATTATCAATTGCAACTACAACGTTTTTACACTACATGTAGTTATATTATAAATATACATCCAAACAGTACTTACCTGACTGCAATGCAATATCAACTCACCACTGTAACTGACAATAATACGGGTACAATCTTGTTCAACCAAAGATTCATCCGTCCATGGCCAAAGCACAAATCTACTGCTATTGGTCTGCACCCTTGATGCTTGCAAACATTCCATTATTTGTTCACTACATTCTTTTTATTCACAAGAGAAAATATATATTTTATATGGACAATAATTTGACAATAATTATTTACAACCTTTTCACTGTATTTAATATTAAAGTGACCTTTTAAAATAATTTTTTGGAAGAAAAGTTTCCACAGTGGTCTGATTTTTTGTTTTTATAATAATTAATGAGAGTACACTTCTATTTGATCATTACTGTTATTAAATTGGATACTGGTCGGTCCCCTTCAATTTAGTCCAAAATACTTGAAAAAGCCCGCACAGGTGCGAAAGTAGTCGAATATTCAAATCGTTTTTTGTACTGAAATACTTCTTTATTAGAACGATTTAGTCGGTCCATGTTATGTTGGCCTATATGAGGAAAACACATGCAGCCCATTTTTAGGAGGAAAGTTAACCTTAGTACACATATAAACAAGCGACCTATCGGTCAGAATAGCTCCGCTGTTTTTTTTTTAATTTAATTTTTTATTTTGGTGACATGTAGAAGTGGTTCAGGTCTTCAGCTCTTCGAGTCACTATGCAGTTTTGTTTTAGCGATGCAATAAAGTGGTTAGTGGTTTCATATGATGTCTCACTATAAAACACATTTTACACAGAAGTTGGTAATGTATTGTACTTTTATACCATAGTCACCATTTTATAACAAAAATCTACTGTTATGAAAAATTGCACAAAATCTCAGAAAAAAATGACTGGGAAATGCACACAAGAAAAAGAAAAAAAGAGGATTTTGAGGTTGGCTATAAGTAATTCCAGTGTCTTACAGCTGTAACCCTGGAAAATTTTAATGAAGAATGAAATAAACTAGGGATCTAAAATAATTTTGAGGCAATTTGAATTTCAATTTTCTAACAAATTTACAAAGTCAACAACATTCAACTTGTTCTAGTTGTGGTAGATATATATAGGGAAGAAATGTATTAATCGCCATCTTAGTTTCCGTACGGCGACAATCTCAAGTACCCGGAAGAGAGTCATTCTCAGCCATACGTTACAGTGGTAACACTCGTTCATGTTCGGTTACCTTTCACAAAGAAAACACAACGAAATGGTTGAAATGATCTTTTTTTAATTTCTTTTCATCACAACAACAAAATCTGCGTGATCAAAAGTGTTGTAAACTAAACCAGAAAGAATTATCGGACTGGCTAAACTTCCCGATGAACTGGAAGGTCCTACTACTTCCAAGTAAGCCTCGATAGTACTATAGTACGTGAGAAAATCGTCTCAAACTAGCGAAACAACTTTCAAAATATAACTTGACATGTCTTCATTTGTTAGAGTTATACAATTCAAGACGGGTTTTCACTCGAAAACAACAATTCTGTGAATAATGACAGTGACACTCTGAACGCAGCGATTTCTCGGACGATGTTACCACTGTAACGTATGGCTGACAACGACTTGCTTCCGGGTTAGTCCCTCGTGCATACGGGTGGATTGTCGGCGATTAATACATACATGTACATCGTCTGATATTTTAATTCACAGTGTTTTTTGTGACCGGCGCCTGTCAGCAGACTCTGCCATTTTTTTCATCATTCCATTGTATTTAAACCTTGTACTTGACATTTCGCAATATTTATAATTCTCAACAAAATACCTCAACATGCCTCACTTCGCTCGTACTCAAAGCAGCCCCGCACGTAGTCCTGCTTGCATACGGAGGAATTCGGGACTCGATTCTGACAATTGTCCCTCCCCCTCCGGTGTTTAGAGTCAAGTCAGTAATACAGACTCGTGCACCCGAGGACTACCCCGCGCGGTATGATCACTGACACTGATGACATGATGAGAGAGAACCTTTTCGGATTTACATGTAAAACGGGGAAAGATACGCAAAACATAATGCAAAGTCTGAAGCCAAACTAAAGTTGTAATTATTTTAATTATTTTTACTTGCCAAATATTTGCATTTTGGAAAGGCAAGACACGTTCATGTCGTTTAACTTTACATGTGAACTGTCGGCCATATTTAAACTTCAACCGCATGCCTGGCATGCCCTTCCTTACGCAAGTTGTCTGAATTCTGGTTCACTGTCATTCCAAATTGCACGACAATATAGAATTAACCACAAGTTACATGTTATCTGAAAACATCACACTTTTATAGTGGGTCTGAAGTGTGATTTTAGTGAGTACTAAGAACGTCCTGTGTTGATACTCAAGATACTTGCTGTGGAAAATCGCTCGGTCGAATGAGGTCACCTTCAGCTTCTGGTCGAATCAGGATAGAGTATGCAAATGAGGATGTTGCGGATTGGCGGATAATGTAGAAGGGTGCAGAATTGGATTTGAAGTTTACAACCCTGTTTCGAACAAACGCTTGTCATTTGGGCGCCCAATGCGTAGAATTATGACTATAGCACATATTACATTGCTTGTTTGACGTCAATAGTGTCTTTTGAAAAGTGGCAGTTTACTTAAAGTCTCGTCGACTGATTTCCAATATGGCGTCGGTCATTATGCTCATTAACATATTCATTTTTTTTTCAAATTACAAAAAAAAAATCATAAAAAATAAAAATGAGGATGTGCTGACTTGAAATTAACAAATCTGAGTAAGCTACCCCCTGCGCATCAACACGCCAGATATCAAAGCAATCTAATAAGAGGTTTTCAAGGAGTTGATGAAAATGACATTTTATGAAAAAAAATCATAAAAAATTGAAAATGGCACAGATCAACTTGGCATGAACAAATCTGAATAGCCTCCCCCCAGGGAACATGCACACCAAATATCGAAGAATTCCGACTGTCACTTATGGAGTAGATAGTAAAAATATAAAAGTTTGACGGACACCTATGATTCACTCTACTCTCTATACCTCAATACCCACCTATACCTAAAGCTACGCTTTCAGCTTTCGCTGACAGCGGAGCTAAAAAAAAGTAGACATTATTTCTCACTGCTAATAACCACCGTGATTGAATTCTGCATGCTGAGACCTTTTACAGATACTTTGGGTTGGTATCACACAGATTAGTTGGATCTCTGTAGGGCTTCCTTAACCCCAGCTGCAATAATTGTAGCGTTTGTGTGATGTGATTTTGAGGGTTTTTTCATTCTGTTTTTGTGTTCTCTTATCATTCCGATTTTTAACGGGAAGCAAATGCTACAATGCCTGTAACGTTAACGCAAATAGACGGAAGCAATTCAGATCTGAATCGCAAAGTTGGTGGCTTTTTTCTGCTAAATTACGCCTTACCTGCCAAAAAATCGAACATTTCCTAACTCCGACCAAGAAATAATCAGAGGTACCCAGTATTTTGAAACATGTGAAACGGTAGTACGCTGACATCTCGCTCACGTTTTCAGCGTGATCTCGTCTATTTGCGTTAACGTTACATGAATTGTAGCAGTTGCTGTCAGTTAAACGTCGGAACGAAAAAATGCACAAAAACAGAATAAAATACCAACAAAATCACAACAAACGCTACAATTATTGCAGCTATCCTTACCCTAAATATCCCCTACGACTCGGCTGCGTCCTCCTTCCCGGGCCTCCTTGCTTCGGCAATTATCATAGATCGCCCTCTTGGGTAGCCCTGGCCCTGTGGACATAAATGCCGCCAGCCATCCTGTACGAGAAGCAAACACCCAGTCAGGCCACTCTCGATAAGTTTAAACTGCGAAGTACATTTAAATTCAGACTACATATATCCACTTCTCGCTCACAACACCTCTACGCATTCAAGGAAATTGCAGAGAACGTTTTCCAAAACACGTGAGAATTGTTATTATAACGTGACACTGAAAACCAATTCCTATTGGCCGAAATATTAAAATAACATCATCTTTGTAAACTCATGCTAAAATCGTGAGGGAATTTTCCACTCATGTAGATTCTAACGTGTACAAAGTGTATCTAATGTTGACACTGAATCATAGTCATCAGCTTGAAACAGTAATCATAACTTGGCAATTCAAAGCACAAAGGAACAAAATAAGAAGCAAATGAAGTCACTATGCATGTATGAATATGAAATCCCGGTATGAAGTGGGCAGACACACCATCTACGGCGGCCCACAGGTGACAGACGAAAACTAAATTTGTGCTATAAATAATTGATTTTTGAGGGCAAAATATTTAATAAAAGGATAACACTTTTATTTCATACGACAAAACATTAATTTCTTGGGTCAATATAGAAATATCAAAGCAAAAAACTACAATTTTTGTGACAAATAAATTCTTTTTACGGAGCAGAAAATTAAATTGCGAAACGAAAACTTTTATTCGTGTGGCCCAACCTTTATTTTCGAGTGATAACATTTAAGTTGCGGGATAAAATGTAAATGTCAAGCCGGAATATCAATTTAAGTCCCTTACAATCTTATACTCTGACTGCAGAAACAACATTTGTCACTATACAACCTCCTTTTCTTATCGACGAGATTTACTTAACACAGGATGCAACATTAATGTTTGGGGACGAAACATTAATAGGCGAGGACAAAACTTTCTTTTTGCTTGACGGAAGTTGGACTGCATGACGGAAATTGATTATATATCCCACAATCCTCGGCACACTCTTGGCGGCTATTTCAACTTCGCGACCAGCACTATATCTGATCATGTCAAGTGGTAAACACATCAATTGTTTCCAGTGTATAATTTTTTTTCTCTGCCTGTCTGTCTGTCTGTCTGTCTGTCTGTCTGTCTGTCTGTCTGTCTGTCTGTCTGTCTGTCTGTCTGTCTGTCTGTCTGTCTGTCTGTCTGTCCAATTCAATTCAATTCAATTCAATTCAATTCAATAAATTTATTATCCGGAAATTTGTCTTTCGGCTCAAAACACAATTTACAAACAATTTACACAAGTACAATATATACATATACATATACATACAGTGAGTTTAAAATGACTTTACAGTGAGTTTAAAATAGACACAGCTGTTGGAACGAACGATTTTTTAAAAAGTTTTTTCCTGCATTCTGTAACGGCGACCAGATGGGAGCTTAGTGAAAGAATTATGTAAGGGATGCATATAATCATTGACTATTTTCTGGGCTTTCCTGTTAACTGCCGTATGATAATGACATGCCAGTGTTGTTTGACGACAGCCAATGATCTTCTCTGCTGTATTTACAATACGACAAAGTTTACTCTTGTTTTTAACCGTGAGATTGCCATACCAAAAGATTATATTGAAAGTCAAAACACTTTCAATAATAGACCTATACACTAATTGCAGCACGTTCTGACAGACATCGAATGACTTTAATTTCCTAAGGAGATATAGTCTCTGTTGAGCTTTTTTCGCAATATAGTCTGTGTTTTCGGCAAAGGAGAGCTTGCCATCGAGAATTGATCCAAGGTATTTGAAACTAGTAACAACTTCAACAGAATCTCCATTCATTGATACAGGTGTAAATTGGTCAGTTACTTTATGTGCTACAACTAATTATTTTGTTTTTGAAACATTCATTTCTAAAAAGCTGTCTTTACACCAATTCTTTAAAATATTCAGCTAAAGAGCTTCATCGAGTAACAGACCAACAAGTGCCATGTCATCGGCAAATTTAAACAGACAACTTATTGCAGAATTACATCTCATGTGATCAGTATAAATTGAAAATAATGTTGGTGACAACACGCAACCTTGGGAAGCACCAGCATTCAGTACAATTTGATCTAATCACCAACTTTAATCACACGCAAAACATGTACTATCAAAAGGCCATGATGTATTGTGATGTATGCTCCCAATATAAGAAATTGATGTCAAAAATGAGATTGTCACTTTCCATGGGGATAATGGACTCCAACTTTTGAAAAGACAATTAATATAAGCACCAGTCCTTAAAAAGTTAAAATTGTGTTACAATACACATCAATGACGCTATTGTATATTTTCTCAGTTTAGTCGCCTGGTGGCGCTGTTCACGCTGCAAACTATAGCATCTTTTCTTGATTCTCTTTATTGCTAAAATGAATACTTTGAAACCGACATTTTTCGATGTTTAGCCAAGTAAGCTTATTCTTCAATATATCACGAATTACTTCAGAGATGCCTCCTACATGCAATGAAATCAAAAGATTCCGTAAACAAAATCCCTTGGAAAAAAGGAAGTTAGTTTCATCAAGATCTATAATTGAGATTCACCCATTGTTTTTATGTATTCATATCATTACTACTTTGCCCACGTTAACACACAACCAAAACTTTAAAAGGTACTTATAGGACGAAATGTCATTTACAATGTACTGATAACTGGTTTTATTTATGGACATTGAAAAAACACTTTTTAATTGCTATGGATTCACGCGGCATTTTGACTTCTAAAACAAAACACGGGGGTGATTATTATGTTTGCGCGATGATTGTCATGTTGCAGGAACCCGTGCCATCAGATTTATTATACCCACATGTATGTCCCTCATCTCAAATGCCAAATGTTTACGAGATCTTTTTGGAACTTTAAAGCGTCCTCTTAATCATTGGGTTGGGTAGTGTCACGGGTATTCATCACATAAGGCTACGGTTAGAATGTACGGCAGGGAGGAGGGGAGGGGAAAGGAAATATTTTGGTCAAAAGAATTTCGTAGGCCCCCCCCCCATAATTTTCGTAACCCGCGACACATTTTAATATGTGTAATTATAACCCACCCCCACTTCCGTACAACTATATGGTACACTGCATTATAATAAAAGTGACAATCGACTTCAGCGTCCATACATTACAATATAAGATTTAAAATTTCATTACCCAAATAGATGCAACAAAATGTCTTACATTGGGCTGTAACCTACACTTTGAAATACTTGGCCAGCAGGGTTTTTTCTTTCAATTTTGATTTGGGTAGAAACAGCATCACCCATGATAGCTTGTGGGGAGGGTATCGGAGGGGTTCCTCTCCCACAGTGTGCTTTAAATTTTTATGATAACGGATGATAAAGATAAGAAAAAGAGAGAGCGAGAGAGAGAGAGAGAGAGAGAGAGAGAGAGAGAGAGAGAGAGAGAGAGAGAGGGGGGGGGGGGAGACGGACAGCCAGCCAGTCAGCCATACATACATACATACATACATACATACATACATACATACATACATACATACATACATACATAAACACATACAGCCAGTCAGAAGAGACAGACAGACAGACAGAGATAGAGACTGGCAGACAGACATACAGAGGGGGAGACATACATACATACACACATACAGCCAGACATACAGACAGACATACAGACAGACAGAGATAGAGACAGGCAGACAGACAGACAGGCAGACAGACAGACAGACAGACAGACAGACAGACAGACAGACAGACAGACAGACAGACAGACAGACAGACAGAGAAAAAATTATACACTGGAAACAATTGATGTGTTTACCACTTGACATGATCAGATATAGTGCTGGTCGCGAAGTTGAAATAGCCGCCAAGAGTGTGCCGAGGATTGTGGGATATATAATCAATTTCCGTCATGCAGTCCAACTTCCGTCAAGCAAAAAGAAAGTTTTGTCCTCGCCTATTAATGTTTCGTCCCCAAACATTAATGTTGCATCCTGTGTTAAGTAAATCTCGTCGATTAGAAAAGGAGGTTGTATGGTGACAAATGTTGTTTCTGCAGTCAGAGTATAAGCTTGTAAGGGACTTAAATTCATATTCCGGCTTGACATTTACATTTTATCCCACAACGTAAATGTTATCACTCGAAAATAAAGGTTGGGCCACACGAATAAAAGTTTTCGTTTCGCAAATTAATTTTCTGCTCCGTAAAAAGAATTTATTTGTCACAGAAATTGTAGTTTTTTGCTTTGCAACGTAAATGTTATCACTCGAAAATAAAGGTGGGCCACACGAATAAAAGTTTTCGTTTCGCAAATTAATTTTCTGCTCCGTAAAAAGAATATATTTGTCACAGAAATTGTAGTTTTTTGCTTTGATATTTCTATATTGACCCAAGAAATTAATGTTTTGTCGTATGAAATAAAAGTGTTATCCTTTTATTAAATATTTTGCCCTCAAAAATCAATTATTTATAGCACAAATTTAGTTTTCGTCTGTCACCTGTGGGCCACCGTACCATGCAGACTACACTGTATGAATTCAATTGT
Organism: Glandiceps talaboti; assembly: GCF_964340395.1. NCBI lineage: Eukaryota > Metazoa > Hemichordata > Enteropneusta > Spengelidae > Glandiceps > Glandiceps talaboti. The sequence continues at coordinate 15,974,436 of NC_135566.1, read as the reverse complement.
CAGTCTGTAGGTTTTTACAAACTAACAGCAGAACAAACCAAATTGCAACTTACACGTTCAAAAGTAAAATAATGTAATAGTTATGATTAAAATCCATACAATTAAAGCTACACTCGCTTCAACTGATCATGAAATGTTTTGTTAGGTACAATAACTTACTCGTAATATCCTACACCGTGAACAGTTTCTCACAACCTGTGTATCTTTGTAGCTGTATACACGATAAATCAAAACATTTATTTTGAGTCCGCACCTAAAATTCAGCGCCTTCAACGGCGGTCACGATTTCCACCGGCTGTTGGATAATATTGACCCCTGATCGATATATTCAATGCCCAGTTATTGGTATTTTAACAATTTTCGGGGAATATATTATAGTTTTCTGATTGGAAAAGAATACTCCAGTTACAACTAGTACAGTTTTTAACATGATGGTAACAGCTTCAAGACCTAGCTTTCGCTCAAGTTTTAAACTTTGCCGCTACTCTACCTACAGTTAATATTGACCATCAATTAACAGATACAATGTCCTTTTTATAAGTGATTGACCAATTTATAGTGAAAATATGTGAAAATATGTCCTAGTTGCAGCTATTACAGGTTTGATATAATCTTCCCATGGAAGTTTTAATAGATTCAAGTATACTTATAATTTGCCATCATTATATCATTATATCATCATTCCCCAATGCATGACATCTTTGCTGCTAGCAAATAACAACAAATAACATTATATTCATGTACACGAGCCATTATGACCTTCGGAGAATAACTAAGATGAAAAGAAAATTTAAACTTTTTTCTCTTTATACTTTCTTGCCATCTTCCTTTCATCTTGCTCAGAACTAATTACAGTACCTACCAAGAGGTCAACAAGTTATATCAGTAATCCATTGACTAGTAGTGAAGCCACACACGGTTGGCAAACATTAAATCCAACATGGCCACCACCATCTACGACTTTGGTTGATATGACGTCATTTATAGCCACGCAGGAGACGTCAACGTCATCACCATTAACGTCATCTACTGGCTTGGTTGAAATGATGTCACCGACAGCAGAAACAACAACCATACAGCAGACAGCTTCCTCATCGTCAATATCACCATCTACTAGTTTGGCTGAAGTGACGTCATCTCAAGAAGATATTAGTAAAACGACCATACATCAAGCATCTGCTTCATCATCAATATCGCCACCATCTGGTTTGACGTCATCGACAGAACATATCACACCCATACAACAGACAGCTATGTCACCATCAATATCACCAGCAACTAGTTTTGTTGAAGTGACGTCATCTCATGAAGATATGACAACACTTCACATAACTACGTCATCTTCAATATCGCCATCAACTAGGTTTGTTGAAGGGACAACACTACCTGATGATACTACAATCCTACATCAAACACCTACGTCATCATCAATATTGCCATCTAATAATTTGGTTGAAATGACGTCACCAACAGAAAAAACAACATCAATGCAACATACATCGTCCTCATCAATGTCACCATATACTAGTTCGAATGAATATTCAACAGCAACACAGCCCACATCTACATCATCTCCAATATTGCCATCTACTAGTTCGGTTGAAGTGACATCATCTCAGGAAGTTACAACGCCATCTTCTAGTTTGGAAGATATAACGTCATCGACAGACGAAACAACAACCTTACAGCAAACATCCACGTCATCATCAAAATCGTCATCTCATAGTTTAGCTGTCAAAATGACATCATCGGCAAAAGAAACAACATCCGTAACGCAGACATCTATATCACCACCTCGTACAGCATTGTTTGAAACGACGCCATCTACATTAGAAGAAACAACAGCCATGCAACCACCACTATCATCACAACCACATACATCATTATTTGACGGAACGTCGTCTACAATACAAGAAACAACAATACAGGAGACTCTAGGACAACTAGCAACATCGCCATCTACAACAACAGTTGAGATGACATCAACTACAGTACAGGAATCAACAATGCGACAAACTCTCATGCGTACGTCACTATCAACACCACTTCAAACAACTTCAGTTAAAGTATCATCATCTACAAGAGAAGAAACAACAATGCAACAAGCATTTACTCTATATGAGACAACTAGAGCTTTACCAATATCTACAATTGTTGATTCAATAACCACTCTTAGAACGGTGCAGTCTAGGTCCTCTACTCAAACGTCACCAGTAGGTCTAGTTACTTCAGATAACTATATGTCCACCGTAAAAGGTAATGATTAATCTGAATAATCTTTAAATATGTGACCGGTAATCATAATATACACTCTCGTGTAAAGTAGCAAGCTAAAATTTACCATCTGTCGCTACATGACTTTTCTCAAGATATCAAAATGTTTAGTTGAAATGACTAGTAGAATGTCTTCAAACGTATTAATTGAATGGAATGTATCTAAACAGTAAGAGTAAAATTATAATTTCCTCATTTCATTATTTTTAGTTGGGGAACTGTGATCGTTAAGGTGAAACTCATCATTTGCATTTTTTTCTGTTTTCTCATAAAGATATTGATAAATGTGCAGAGATTCCTGAACTGTGTCCTTCTGATCAAATATGTCTCTTTGATGTCATAGTTGGACTTAGGTGCACATGCAAACCTGGATATTATTATGTAAATTCCACGTGTACAGGTATGGAACATGCAAATGAAAGTGGTGATTTTCAACTGTATTGATGATAAACGGAGCACGCTAGTCACGTGACATGCATGAGATAGTCTCACATGCCTGAAATGAAGTTTAAGACCAAGAATAGTATATTTATATATCATGCTGTGTGGCTCATAATGCTTTATCTTGTCACTAAATGTTATACATTTTGTTTTAACCTTTTTAGGTTCTGTTGTCTTTTTGACGTCTATGACAGTGCTAGAAATTAACCTCAATGATGCAAAGTACATCGATGACCTACAGGACCCGACATCTACTTACTATGGAAAGATGTCAAGGGATATCGAGGCATCAGTAAGGATATTAATTACATGAAATTAGATGGAAGCTCCTACATACATGTATGCAAGCAATCTGGCAGGCTGGCAAACGCACGCACGCACACACACACACACACACACACACACACACACACACACACACACACACACACACACACACATACATACATACGTACATACGTACATAGAAGTGCTTAAGGAACGAGTGAAACAGTCCCGATCAATAAATGCAACCTGACATTTCGAATCAATAGTCTTTTATCATAGGATATCAAGGCAAGATATATAGTAGGTCACCACCCGAGTGTATATCTAAATGTTATCAAAAATACATACATACATACATACATACATACATACATACATACATACACACACACACACACACACACACACACACACACACACACACACACACACACATACATACATACATACATACATACATACATACATACATACATACATACATACATACATACATACATACATACAATAACTATGGGGTTTTATTCATTAGATAGTGATCACACATGTAGGACTACTTGAATTACAAACCTATGGATAAATGATAATGTACCTAGGTAAAAATGTTATTTCCTTCTCTTCCACAGATGAGTTTGGTATTCAATTCATCATGGGATTACTATGGTGTTGACGTTGTTGATTTCTCACCAGGAAGTATTCATGTCGTCCACCTCTTGTACTTTTCAAAGTTAACACAGCAGACCCATCACAGTATTCAAAGTCAAATAAAGGAAGAAGTGGACAGCGGACATGGCATTATTGCAGGGTTGACAATAAAAAAAGAATCAGTTAGTGTCCAAGGTAAACAATGTTGTCTTTAATAGTTTGCTGAAGATTGATATAGAATTTGATTTATATAAGTATGACTCAAGTTAAAGATAGTGAATTCATACATAGAAATCGAGCTGTAATATAATTAAATGAACAAGAAGTCAAAAAGCATGGTGCCCAGCACTGTATATTCTTTGCAAGTCAGACCTTATTTTTGGACTCTGCCTTAAAAGAGGCTGTGGTTTACGACGGTGAGTACTGTATTGTTGTCGACAGTGTGAACATTAAGAGTAGACTATACTGTTTAGTGTGAATTCCTTTAAATACAAACAACACTTTATTTTCTTCCACCAACCCCTACTATTCAATTTTATACAGATTACAATGATACTATATGCGACACACCAAGTGGAAATGATTGTTCTATACACGCTGTGTGTTCTGACTTTGACGAGTCTAATTTTACATGCCACTGTCACCATGGATATGAAGATATTTCCCTTGCGAAAACAAAACGACCTGGAAGACAATGTGTCAAGCCTAGACAAGGTACTGGTAAGTGACATGTTACACATGTATATGTTAGAAGTAACATATGGTCGACGGATGTATTACAATTTCTTGTGGCAACATGTTAAAACTGGTCAATTGACGAAGAGAAGAAATGGTCAACCCCAAAAAGTTATTAAATAATATAATAGTATTTTTATATAGCGCTATCCAACACACTGTTCTCTAGCACTGCACATTTATTGTTGTTCAGACCAATAACAGTACAATGGCCCTCTGGGCAGCATACAACCCCGTAGCTGGAGCCATGGCGGCGTATGCGATTGACGTTCTCTAGTGTCATACCAGGTTAAACTCGCCACATCTTTGTAGACATCTTTGCCGAAATGACAGGGGTTATTTGATCGTCTTCTTTGTTTATTTTGAATAACTTCAGCCATGGAAATACACCTAAAAGTTCAAATGTGAGTTAGTACTTTTTTGCTGTTAACAGAGTTGTTTTTCACATTATTCTGGAAAATATAGCCTACAATTTTGTATCATGGAGAACTTTATTTCTCCTCACCTACAACCTAGTGCATATGAGGCCTCACAGAATTAAGCCAATGCAATTTTTTTCAAAGTCTGTACAGATAAGTACAATTTGATATATTATTCCCTTGTCGCTATTTATTTCACATATCCAGATGTTTCATATGTATTACCTTTGGCTGCTGCCGTTGGAACTACTGGGACAATTCTACTGTGTTGTTGCCTTATACTATTGGTCTACTTGTGGCTTTCTCTGAGACCTAGAAAGCCACGACGTCGACCGCGGAGACGTCCCATCGTCATAAGAAATCAGTTGTACGACAATTACAGGACAAGACTTGAGAACTATTACAAAAGTATCAAGGATGACTCATCGCACCTAGATCAAACACAACGCTATGTTGGAAAATCAAAGGTTTGTAGGATTCAGTATCCCTAGGAATGAACACATGCAAGGGAACTACAATGTGCGTTACAGGCTATTTGTGGCCTCTACAGAATTACTATATTTGTTGCTATGTACCAGAGTCACCATTTTATTTGATATTTAAAGTCGATTTATTCAGTCAGAATTGCATACAAATCCAAATCTATCAATATAGACATAAATAAGTGAGATTGTACAACTTGAATTTTGACTGTCGTGTGTGTGTGTGTGTGTGTGTGTGTGTGTGTGTGGTTGGTTGGTTGGTTGGTTGGTTGGTTGAAAGATACGAATTGATATATTTCTGTATTTTTATGCGTATCGTGTTAGCAACATCGTGATAGTACGGAGATAGGAAGAGAACAACCACAGGTATTTGGCCAATTGCAAAACAGTGGACTGGATCAAGGCTATACAGAGGAAATGACGTCATTACATAGTGGTTTCATTTTACCTTATATGGTTAATAGTAACAGTGGTACAACATCCGGTGATGGTATGTAATCAACTCTGATATGATAACTCCTTAACAATATTAATACAACAGTGTTTTCAGAAGGTATACTAATTTGGAGAAACCGTGGAAGTGATAATATCAATGCAATATGAACAAAATGTTTAAAGAAGTAGCTCATTCTAGAAATGACCCTCCCTCCCGGTTAAGAACATGTTTTGCCATGTTGAATACTTGATCTTGTGGCAATGCTATTTTCTTGTTGTGTTTGTGTATCTTGTGAATATGATCAAAGAACTCTGTAACCTTTGATTTGTGTAAAATGTAAAACTTCGATAGGTGTCTGCACATTTCTGGTTGAATGTGTTTCTACTTGTCTCTGTACCGATTGTATGACACCATATTGAAATGAAATGTATTCTAAATTACTTATTTTATTTTTAGTTGAATGTGTTTCTACTTGTCTCTGTACCGATTGTATGAAAATTGACACCATATTGAAATGAAATATATTCTAAAATACTTATGTATTTTTTTATTTATATGCTTTGTTTTTCCTTCAGCATGCACTTATCAAAGGTACTTTTAAGCCAAATCCAAGGATAAGAGCATCGACACTGCCAGCTACAACATCGAATAGTAGAGTTTATCCCTTGAAAGGGTGATATACTGATAACAGAAGAACAAATACAGAACTTGCAATCCAGACTGATGAGCATGCTCAGACACAAATGACTATGGGATTGTCGGTAGTTATCATAATACTTAATCTGGAACTATTGATAAATAAGCAATGGTAAGGATAACCTGACTAGATTATTTGTGGTTACAAACAATGTAACAATATTGTTTACAATGCTGATTAATTCATATTTATCATATTTCCCATGATGCCACATTCAGGATATTCAAGATGGCAGGTTTGCCAGTTCCCTATTGTCCCAAAACAACAATATTAATAAGTTTCGACCTAGTCGATCATAATACAATACTATATACGACTAGCAAACTCCTAAAACAATATAATACACTGCATTACAAGTACATGTATCCCTAATACTAGGCAATACAGTGTTGTGTTGGTCTCCTGTCCACATGTCTAAAATAACAAGAAAGCTTAAGTAATGCACAGAGAAAACATTACTGAACCCAATGATACTCCTACAGCCTGTAAATTTCTAATAAGTAAAATTTCACTGCCTAATGTCACCACATTAAAGATGGGCTGTTTCGTAAGAATATGTTACTGCCTAATTTTGCAACAACAAAAACAGGCTGTTTCATAAGAAAATGTCACTGCCTACTTTCTCTACAACACAGGTTGTTCCATTTATATAATTTGATTAACTCTTTGAATGATGTAATGTGACCCTGGGCAATATACGAATGATACTTGTATTCCTGAATATGCTGTCGTAACAAGAATTGAATAATATATGTTCTTTTTATTTGTAAGTTACAAGAAGTTTGCATAAAGTATGTGTTATTTTCATAAAATATTCATTGACCTAACATATTCATCAGCTTGATAGATCAATGCCACCTAGACATCACTACAGTTGTAACTATTGAATTTGTCATTCATTGAATATGACAGATTAAAAGCTCAATTCCATTTACTAAGCTGATCTGCCTGTAATTTGAAATATTTTGTACTTCTTAAGCTTTAGTACAGACTACATTAACACTTTAAGTTATGCTGATTGGCTTAATACTCGTTACATGTTACTATTCAGTCACAGTGTTTGATACAACCATGCAGAAACCAGTAAGAAATTGCATATTCTGCCCTCGAAGAGCAGTATCGCAATTCCTTGCTACATTTTGTCTATAAAATGAAATAACCCATCTAAAAGTACTGCAACTAAATGCAGACATACAGGCACCAATGGTTTGAAGTCTGCATGGTGGCACTTTAGCTCACTTCATTTAGACAAACTGTCAAAAGAAACTGTATTCATAAAGTCTTGACTCCTGTAGTGTGTGTATTTTTGTTGTTTGTTTTTGCCTGGTTGTGTCTGAAGTTGTATCAAACAGAGCCAGTGAACAATAACATGAGACAAATGGTATTGACTTCTTAGTTGTGATTTATATGTGTATCTTCCATTGTATAGCTTTTTAATCAACACGATGCGGTGTTAATTAATTTCATGTTTACAAACATTATATTTGCCATAAGCCTGATAGTCCTTTTTTGGTGTTTTCTTAAGAATGTACATTAATTATATATTTTCAATTTACAGAGATATATCAATAAACACAAACAGCTGTTATGGTTTTGACTTAAAAAACATCTGACATTGTCAATGAAGTGCTTTATTACTAAATAAATGGTCATACATTTATGAGATACAAGTACACATCCATCTACATGATGCATAAGCAAATATGCGTTTGTGATACAGTCAAATATCCATACAGTTATACACAACTACATATCCCTCGAGTGAAATACATGCATACATGTAGCCAAAACAACTAGATATTTACAATTTTTCTGTTATTGTTTTTTTTCTTTGACATAATTGTTTTTTTCTTTGTTATAATTTGTTAAATTGTAAGATACATTGTGTCATTCTCCCCTCACTGGCCTCTTCTCTCACATCATGGTCATTTTAATGCCTTTTATTATGTACCTATCTGTGATTGGATGCAACCAGCTCAGATTGGAATACAGTTCAATACAGATGTGAGAGGGGTTGACTAATGTGTGAGGGCACTCGGTCATGGCGTACCTCATAGACTGATATTTGGTGTGTTCTTTGTTATCAATTACTAGTATCCAGTACAACTTTGAAGGAACAGAATACCTTGTTAATTCATGTTGCTAAAATAAAAAAACATGAATGTTTAACAAGATATGGGCCGATCACAATATGTCACACAAGCTCAATAAACAAACTTTGTTCATTTAGGGAGGAGGGGGTCTAGTGTCAATGCCAAATTAACCAAATTTTGAAAACCTGAAAGCCTACAATGATAAAAGGCTCTGTATTTACTACTGAGATATTGATAAGTTTCTGCTAATGTGATATACAGTGTGGGGTTTCTGGTTAGTATTTTAATGTGTTTACCAAGTTTTTACATTGTATCAATTGCAGTTGTTTGACCACTACAATTTTCACCATGGTTATATGTGTAGTTGTAACACTTGTGTATGTTCATTTTTGAGGTGATTTTGGCCTATGCGAACAAAGTTTGTTTATTGAACTTGTGTAACATTCTGTGATCATCCCTAATATGAGTTGGTTTCATTTACTTTCACTTATTTTGACTTACACTGTAGTAGTAACACTTACATTATTCATTAAGATGATGTAAAAAAATTCATAAAACTGAATTACAAATATTCATTTTATATAAATAACAGATGAATGTTGGTAGTTATAATAGTACATAAGCAGGTAGAATTCTGAAAGGCAATGCAGAGTCCTGGACTGCCCCACTAAATAAAGTTTGAGATTTAAAAGCATAAGTACATGTACCATATGCGGTGAGAATGTATTATTTCAAGAGAGAGACAATAACTGTACAACTTTAGTATTTATACAGCTTTGAACATTAACATAACACAATGCACAATTTCACACAAGCTCAATAAATGATCTTCATTAGTTTAGGCCAACCCCCCTCCCCTTAAACGAATGTTCTCAAGTGCAACATGTAAACCATGGTAAAAATTGTAGTTGTATGATCAATACAATGTAAAGACATGTAAACATTAAAATACTAACTGAAAATCCTGCACTGTGCATCAAATTAGCAGTAATTTAGAAGAAGTGTAAAAATGAAGTTAAGCAATTGCATTGACCACAGACCTCCCTCTAAACAAATAAAGTTTGTTTATTGAGCTTGTGTGACATCATGCAATCATCCCTTACTGAAGTTACAAGTAGTTTTATTACAGGCACGTCATACTGATAAATAAAATTTTGTTTAGATTGGAAAGATTGCAGACAGAAACAGGTATTACAAGTGATGAGTTCAGTAGATGAATGGGTTATTTCAGTGTGATGAAGAAAGTATAGCATCTGGAATGACTATGACAGAACCCCATGATGAGCGAGTGTAAGTGTGGCATACCCAAGTATTTGCACGAGTGCTTGCAGTGTTGTCTGCATACTTTCATGACCGTAGCAAGTGAAAGTGCAGCAAAAAACACTACAAGCATGAGTGCAACTCCCCCCCCCCCCTGAGTACCCACACTGGAACTCGTGTGGCATGGAGTTCTGTTATTACTACATATGTTTATCTGAAACAGCAAATTTTATAAAAATCATGCGATTTCATGTGTACTGAACGATCACATCCTCATTTGCATATCATTTGTGCAGGTATGCAATAATGTTTTCGGCATTGCACTGCAGTGAAAATACCACTAGTATGTGTGCACCAGTGCAAGTAATGTCTGGTACATATGTAATAATAAACATTTATACAGGGGAATACAGATAGGGAAAGAGACGCAACTCTTGTTGCAAAGTGATATGACAGAGTATGGTTTTGTTTAGTATAAGCCTCAGAAATAAAATCTAAAACTTTGTTTAAGAAAACCCAAACCCATCCTTCAATAAAATGATTAATCTTTCTGTCTGTAGACATCATACTAAGAGTTGCAATCAGTTCGTTTTGCCCAATTACACCAGCAAAGTAGAACATTCAAGTAATAAAAAGAAATGTCATGTCTGAGTCAACAGCTACAAGTCCATAGATAGGCTACTTCATTACTGACGGCATCACAGATGCTAACCACATCACTTTAACATATTTCTTATAATTACTTTTCTTATTGTGTCTAATAAATAAAGCATAAGCTGAGGTTATAACTTTAATGAACAAACAGTTACTCAAAATTTGTAAAATTAAGTACATGTTATTGAATACTTTTTGGTAATTTCTTTAAAGCAGTTGCATCTGGGTAGATTGATCTACTGCAAACCGAAAGTTCAGTTCTACAAATCAAACTCAATATACTTAACCATATCTACAGATGTAAATCATAATCAAACACAAAGACATAAAAATAATGTAATTTTCAAATAAATTATCTTGAAAGAAAGACAGTAAAGCAGCAGTAGCTGTCACATCTTTGCTAATTGTTGTCTATTGGAAAATAATTCAAACTGGTATGGCAAGAAGTAGAGTACTCATTTATCAAGAAATAGTGCATTTGTTGGATGCTGACAGGATTTCAATGGTTGATCATCATGCTACATTGTATTACACATGCCATATATGATGGCCAAGTGATCATGACCTGATGCTTTTGAGGGTACTACAGCAGCATAGTAAGACACATAAATGAAAAAAAAATCAAGCCAATAGCAATGAAGCACAATTGCGCCAGTATTTTGGGAGGGTTTGATAAAGTTAAACTTCCTAGCTGAATTATGCTTATGAAAACAATAGTTCCAGTTATCTTTCAGTTTTGCTTTCAAAACTAACAAAAACATAGTTTGTTATAGTTCAGTTGTGCTTTCAAAACTTACAAAAAAATAGTTCAGTCACAGCTACTAAGGGTTTACTAAACATTATCATTATCACTTCCAATGCAATTCAATGGAGAGCATATGCGACTAACGAAGGCATCACATCCTGCACTCTTTGCCCAAATATGGCAAGTGGCACGTTTATCGATATCCATACGCTTAGTGATTTGGCTTTGTTAATTTTGTCACTATTTTACATTTTTTGTGAATAAAATAATGTTTCAGTGCCAATTTATGTGATTATATGATTCAAATGATGTTTCTGTGCCACTACATGGGTATATGATAAAACCTTTACAGCCCGAAAATGGGTTTTGTGGACCTCGGTAGTACAGCTTACAGGCCCTCTAAAGTCAAGCCCTTGCGCCGCACAACTTCAGTCCATGAAACCCATATTCGGGCCGTACAGATTAAAGCTAATACATTTACCAAGACTTTTGAAGTCTCAACAACAATAATATTATTTACAATGAATTGTGGACTTTTTAAGTCCTAAAAATAAAATAAACAACACTCCCTACTACATAGACCTTCACTCCAGGGTCTATCAATACAATAAAGTTCTATGTCAGAACTGTTTGATGATGGCAAGGCCATGACTGAGGGTTAAAACTAACAATATGTACAAAATCTAAAATCTACCAATACTGTTGAAAAAAGAATACATTCATTGAATATTCAATAAAATACCTAAAAGTTAGGTAAATGATGTGGTATTTGAGACTATAGCCCTGAAGTTAGCACACAACCACAGAATTAATTTTCAAGCTGACGTCTCTGTTGTCATACGTAATCTTCTTGTTGAAATGAGTCATTACCTCAGTAACTAGTCTAATGCACATTATGCTATCTGTGACATCAAATATCAAGATCTCTCTTTATGTCTAGCTGAATGAGGTCCTGAGATGAAATTCAAATTCAACCAAAGCCACCGAAAGAGACTATTTGATAAAACATGTAGATCTGGACGAATGGTTAACAAGACGGTGATGTATTGGTGTAGAGTACAACCACTTTCCATAAACATACCTTACTGTAATTGTCACTCTGGTCAACAAGGAGTTTCATTATGATTGCTAGTCTGCGCAATGACGGGGAGCCCTCACACGTCAGTCAACCCCTCTCACAGGAGGCCGGTGAGAGTGGAGTGATACACATTTTGAATACCCAGCCTGCAAAGTTCAGCAATACAACTAGGTCATTAATATTCGTGCTTGGATATATTTTCATCAAAAAAATTGCCCCAGCAAAAAAAAAAGTTACAACAAATTCCCAAATATCAATATTCAAGAGCATAATCCACAACTTCAGTTACACTGTATGGTCTTATTCATAGGGATATATCCTGGAATGTCTAGCTATACTAAAAAGGTTTCTAGGATTGAATATATTTCTTCCAACTACCTCTGCGTAACATGATCCACATTATACATGTATGCTAAAGTTGATGTTTGTGGTTAGTTTCAGTGATTAAGAAGATAGACAACAAATATGGCACAGTATGGACCAAAAAGTCCACGTTTTGATATTTATACAATACAACAACATGAAGGAGTTCAAAAGCTACAGCTAAAATGATGTTAGTTTGGTGTTTCACTCATAGGACATTACGTTTTTGACACAAAGATCTACATATTTCAACAACTGTAGACTAACAATAACTGAGACACAACACAAACAGCAAGATCCTTTCCAATCATATCCAAAAGTGATAAGCAAATTGCTATTCTTTCACAATGCAGAAGAACCTGACTTCTGATAAAAACAGTACATGTGGCTTGAATTGTTTATTTTCAAACTGATAATCAACATATCAACTTGACTACTTATATATCCCCACTGTGCACGGCACCTATGTAATTGTTTCTTTTGCTTTTGAAGTTGTGTAGAAATGACATGTTAAATGAGTGAAACACCAATTTGTACAGTAAGAAGTTTAAAAGATAACTACTAGATGATGGATGAATTCATGAAAGCTATACACAATACATCTACTTATACAAATACATGAACATGTGTATATAGATGTGTCTAATTCATACAGAGAAGCCTCAATACACCAGAATTACACTTGGCCAAACCTTTCATATAACAATTATGTATTGAATGACGCAATTATTAAGTTTTTATACACGTACCACCAACCTGGCCCAGTATTTAATCTGATGAAAATCCCATGTAAGAATACAGTTCAGTTTCATATTCACCTCTATTTCCTTCATATATTGTTATTTGTTTTTTATTTTGGTCTTCAGGGAGTGATCACCTTTTTCCTACTAAGAAGGCAATCACTCCTGGAATAACAAAATTGAAAACATACAACAACATACAGAGGACATAGAGGTAAATAAAGAAATCAAGTTTGTATTCCGACATCAGATTTGCATCAGATTGTTCCTGTACTCTACACATACATACTTGTATCTAACACCCTTACATCCAAGTTTCTTTCACTTTCTTTGAGTTTCAAGTCTGGCTTGGGTAAACAAAATTACAAATAAGAATCATTGTTTTTAGTCTATGCATAAAATACACAGCCATCTTGAACATCTATTACATGTACCTTGCAAATCATGACGGTGGAACAACACAAGGTATATACAGGTGTATTTTACCATCTACCATCCCCCAATCTCTGTTTTCCATTTACATACCTTGCTATTCCCTTCCATCATCATAATGATAATGATAATGGCTTCACAGTTTGTGTTTAAAACAAGACTCTGGATTATAAAAGTAGTTCACAGTCATCCTGCCAGCAGTAACTTGACCTGTACAACTACAAATCCTGAAAAAGGTGTCTCAGAGTTTTAGGGGGCAAGTTTTTAAAATTTGTAGCGATTTGACATTTGGCAACATAACTGAATATTTCTAGCTCAAATGACATACATGTATTTACCAAACTTCGAGGAATAACTATCTAAAGTTAACAGTGTTCAATATCCTCTAAGTCATAGTTTCTGGTTAAATCTTACAACTTGGACATTTTGGAACTTTTTGCCAATAGTTTGGTACATAAACCATGATTTCCAGCTTTTTCTGTTTTTATGGATAGTATCTATGTCATCCAAGGTCGTTCACTCTTTTTTTGTTTGGTGTATGCTTTCATGGCTTTCTTGGGTGGTAGAAGAGTGTTTGTAACGCCAGGTCGGTGTTTCCTCTTTTTGTTTTGCGCAGCATCTTCGTCTTGGTCAGCATTACTATCCATGTCTAGACCAGTTTGTTGAGCAACTGTAGTTGTTTCCCCTCCAGTACTGTTACTATTTCCTCTATTGATAGGCGTTTTCCCACTGTGGGCAAACTTACACTTGTCACCAAACCGACACTTTCCTTTCAAATATTTATAACAAACATTTTTTTGTTTCTGTTCTTGTTTTTCAACCACACTCAACTTCACATGCTGTTCTAAGATTGAAGTTTTAGCATCTTCCTGGTCTTTAAATGGATTGGCATAAATTGAGGATGTACATTTTCCAAGTGTTCGATCTCTCGTAGTGTCACTAAATATGCCAGGGAGAGGGAGTTTTTCAGGTATTTGTGACTTTGATGTTGACGTCTGTGTTGTTGTGTCATCTTCAGAGTCACTACTATCATCACTATTGGTCAACATATTCAGTCCACCACTTAATGGTTCATCTGTGTCTGCAATACCAAGTAATACCCTGGAACAGAAAATTAATCATTTAGACCTTGAAATGCAGGCAAAACAGGTGTACAGTATCACTTTTAAATACCACATCATACACATAGTGGAACATATCCACCTGCAGGATTACTGCTCAATTTTTGAGTTACTCTGCAGTATTATACAGATACAGATACCCCGTTACTCTGCAGTATTATACAGATACAGATACCCCTGGCACGTGTTGATGGCCACATTTTATGGCTATCAACACTTAGCTTGGGGTATGTTCCACTATGTGCATGCTATGGTACAAATGTACATAGTTACTTCCCCAAATACAGTGTATGCAGGTCACGGTAGGCAGGTCTGTTTAGTCAGAGATACACCCCATTATATACTTGTATCATGAGAAAACTGGTATTCTACAGTAGCAGCCAGTCATCTCTGTTTGTCTATAGAAGTGTGGTATTTGATGTCTCTATTCAGTCAGGGGTATGTACAGTCAGACTGTCCCTATATGTCAATAGTAGACTGGTATTTTATGTATATAGTATATATGTATTTTATGTTTTAATTTTCTGTTAGTGCAGCTCCCATCATGCTTAGTGAGACCCTGATACAAAAGGGATGCAATAAATAAATACATATAGACCATAAATAGTCATCAGTCAGGGGTGCGTCCCTCTATGTCAACCATAGACTGACAATGGCATCATGTACATGTATATGAGACCATATATATATCAGTTCAGCTAGGGGTTCATCCCTCTATATCAATAGTAGACTAACATTCTATGTGTTTATAGGGACGTGTCCAAAAATTCAGTCATTTGGCAGTCGGTCAGCTATTTAGTCAATTTACATCCTTTTTAACACAATATACAAATGTGATTTGTATTTTAGACAACACAGCAATTGATAGTTCAACTTGAACTGACCGGAAAAAATATTGAATGTGTAGGATACAAGCAACTAATTGTTCTTGTGTATTATGTTCACGTCTCATTTGCAGATCTGGCAATCTTTTATAGCATGATTACTGTATATTGCAAGTTAGTTAGTCAAATGTTTTATTGGGTTTCTTGACCTCTCATAAACCGGCGTGCCAATGCTGTGCTACATTGACATGTGTACATACTATATTGTCTTTTCGATGGCCAACATTCAAAACTTTGAGTGCATTGTGGCCTGGAAACATGGAAATGCAACATGTCTGATTTGCAAACGTCGATTTCACGAGTAACACATGATGTTTACATTCACTTTTTCAGTGTCACTTCTTAGAATAGAAATGCACGTACATATTTAGTACCTTCGCGTAGATCTTATTCAAGTTTATTGACCCGTTTACAGCAACGCCATAGTTGTTCGAAGAATGCATACATACCCTGTGTGATTGAGTTCTGTTTCGCCGCTATCCGAATCACAATCTGAATCACTCGACGAAACACCATAGTCAGCTACAAGCGACGCCATATTGATGTCAAGCAACGTTGAGGGCACCCTATTCATAATACAGATCAGCACTGATTTTCGCACGACTAACAAGATCTGAGGGACTTTATTTAATAAATCTCAGATAATATCTGAGGATACTTGTCCCTAAATGAACTGAACTAATACTCATGTAAATACTCAGACGACGTTGATGCTCATTCAAAAATATGCCGCTTGGGTGGGTGCCCGGGGTGGGCGAGGTGTGGGTGTTTGCCTGGGTGGACAAAAAGACAAACAGTCATACATACATACATACATACATACGTACGTACGCACGCACGCACGCACGCACGCACGCACGCACGCACGCACGCACGCACGCACGCACACACACACACACACACACACATACATACATACATACATACATACATACATACATACATACATACATACATACATACATACATACATACATACATACATACATAGACAAACTGACTTAACTGTTATGTAGACAGATCTCGCGACAGTAAAGGTGGACAGACAAATCGACGGATGCATGATGTATGAATGATTTAATAAAGGGATGGAGAGAGACAATGATTAGCTGTACATTTTTCGCTGTGAAGTGATATCTTCGTAAGATTATTTATCTTATTTTTATTTTTTTCAGACTTTTTATTGCTATCATGGGACCACATTGGAAACAGGCTTTAAAAACTTTCCTGTATTACTATTATCCTTGCACAAAATGAATAATTTGTTATTATTTGTAAAAAAGAATATAAAGAAAAGCTTATGATCATATAGAGTGACTGAAATGAATTCAGTTTGTACTTTATGTATATATTACAAATAAGTTTAATAAGTTTTATGGCTATTAATAATATGTAATGTTCACTTCTCAATTATTAATCTGGTCTATATATATGTAGCAATCTTACCACATGGATCGATGAACTATAAGTTAGTTGAACCAAACGAAATGATTATGTCAAAAGGTTACGGATGTTTATTTCTCCTTCTCAGTGATCTGTTTGGGGTTATTTTCTTACACTTTCTTTAAAATATTTTGCTGATAAGAATGCAACATTTCAAAAATCTCAAATCAGCGCACCAACAACGCGATCGCCATTTCAACTTGTTACTGTACTAAGTACTACGTTTGGATAAATTCCACCTCTGAGTAATCATACAATGTCTAAATATCGGTATATGAATATTTTTAGTTTTTATATATTGGTGGCTATCTGATCGAAAACATAGAACTCTGGTTACAGTTAGTGCAGCTAGCGTGAAGGGATTAATAGTGGTCGTTATTTCTCCAAAACTCTGCTAAATATACTACTAGTCCACAGACTAGACTTGGCATTCAAGATCATGCTGCCATCAACGTCAAGAGTTGGGCAATCTTTCCTACTCTGCAGTTGTGCTATGATGATGATTTGGTATTAATTTGGAATTCCGGGTTTCACTAGTTAATTGCAGCAGCAGGAGAACTAAGTAGATCAGATGGAGAGGACAGTGGGTACCGGTGTAGCCCGGCACTGGAGAGTACTAGTAGTAGTAGAGGGGGCTTAACTTCTCGTCACTGATTTCGAAAATTTCGATTCAATTTTGATGCCGAAATATGTGAACTATGTTTTCAAAACTTAACCAATTTATCCAGTATATTTGCAACAAATATCAAAATATTTCCATCAATTCTAAAATTTTAAAAACTTAAGAGGAGAATTTTGGAGAAATTCTCTCCATACCATGAAGGTATACCTCCATGGTCTCTCATAACATTGGACAAGTCGGAGACAATCACGCTCTTACACCTGCCAATTTTGCCGGCTGCTGGCCTTTAATGAAAATGCTGCTCAAAATTCAGCACAGATGTCTACGATGCTTACACTGAATGGCAACATGATTGCGAATGCCAATTCTCTGTTTATAATTAGTGTTGATAAGTACCATATTGAAGTAGCTGTGCGTGGATGGTGTGGGAGGATGTGGGAGGGTGTGGGGGAGGAGGTATCCCCGGCCCCGCCCAAAGTAGGACCTTTGCAAATTTCACTCCCGTAAGAAGCTATTTAGAGTAACAGATCATCTAGAAATGGCAAATTTACTCAAAATACTATATTTTTGCATGGCCCTCTCCATTTTCTCATTTCAAAATTGACAGGTGTAATAGCACTGTCTCCGACTGGTCCAAT
The DNA here is from genome assembly GCF_964340395.1 of Glandiceps talaboti. NCBI lineage: Eukaryota > Metazoa > Hemichordata > Enteropneusta > Spengelidae > Glandiceps > Glandiceps talaboti. The sequence goes on along the minus strand of NC_135566.1, from coordinate 15,955,967 downwards.
ATAGAGACATTCTCCAAAATTCTCCTCTTAATTTTTGAAAATTTTAGAATTTTTCGCAAATATAGTGGCTAAATTGGTTAAGTTTTGAAAACACATTTAACACATAATTTTTTTTTACGTTTTCGAGAAAAATGATAATAAAATCATGAAAATCGTGTGTGAAGTCTCGCAAGAAATAGTGGGTGCGGAAACTGACATCAAATTAAAAAGACAATATAAAACTATTCTTCTAATCTGTAATGGTTGTACATCTGATAGGTAGAAATAAACAACACAGAGACCATTTGGAAAACAATGGAAAACCTGAACTAGACACTCACACATGAACAAAAAAATATAATAAATAAAATAAAAAATCTACCTACCCCACCTATTAAAATTGAATGTAATCGGAACCACACGATTTTTTTAAATTCCTAATACCCATCTTCTTCAATTGCACTACTGTCTACACGTCAATCTTTGCTCCAAAAAGTGAAAAATCTGAGTTCTAGTAGTGATTCTCTTCTTCACAATATTCAAGTGGTACACAGGTAAGCAAGTTAAACAGCAGAACTTAAAATAGGGAGTCGTGAACTATTCATGATGTCGCTAACCTACTTGTAGACTTGAAGAACTATTAACGCTAATACATTAAGCTTATTTTCGGGCCGCTATCCAACTGACATTTTGATTTTTTTTTTAATTTTCGCTCGTCTCCCCCACCCCAAGTAGACGAGTGAAAATTGAAACACATCAAAATAGGTTAGCGGAAATAGTGTAGTAACGTTAGTTCTTCAAGTCTACAGGTAGGCTATATCGATGTCGCTTGCTTTCCATAGTTTTTTCTCCTGTAGAGATATTGATACTTCTCATTTTGTAAGTGATATTTTTGCATCACTTGGCCTAAATTGAACGATGTTTTCAATAAAGCTCAATATATAGTTTCAGTTTGCTTCCTATCACATTCATTCAATCTTGCTTCATTTAATATCAGTCATTGTACATATTTTTAAAAAGTGAAAGAAACGCTTGCGTGGTACATTTTTATGAGGTACTTTTTGCGTCAATCATCAGCTTGTTTCGTCCGTCACCCGTTGCCACGTATGTCTATAAGAAGAATACCCATCGTGCATTTCGTCCAGACCAACCCGGAAGTGTGTCATAAACGAACCGGTAAAGTGCTCTGCTACGTACGTAGACAGCTGACTTGAGAAGGCAAAAGGGGAAATCTTGAAGAGCTCACGATGTCAGGCAAAGTTAGACAAAGAACATCAGCGAATCCAACGGACTCAGCCACTGTCACCGTCAACGAGAGAATTTTGAGAGAATGTCATACGCTGTACACCGACCCGGAACAAGGTAATTGTATATGCCACAATTTATAAACTACTGCTGATGCACACACATGGACCAGGGAGCCGGTGAATGAACTTGTTCGAAATACGTAACCATATTGTACGCTAACAGTGTATTACTAACTTACGTGCTTTTACATGTAAAAGTTAATGATCAGTGAACCATTGCGTCATGTCGACGTTACGTAAACGACACCGTGTAATTATAAAAGTAAAGTACTGTATGAGTATGAATAGTAACTACGTAACTAGTTTCATATTGTTTATACACCATTACGTCATACATATATGTGCTCTATTTTTTTATTGTTTATCGATCATGTGTACTAGTTATATATTTTATACAAATTTATCATGTATGTATGTATGTATCGGTTCTAACAATATTGAACAACAAATTATGTGATTCCACCAATCTTCACAGCTCATTCAACTTTAATATGGCAAATATCAAATCCATTGTGATGCAAAGATAACAAGTGATACCCCCCCCCCCCCCAAAAAAAGAAAAAAAGAAAAAAAGAAAAAAGTGTTGTAAACAATAAAGGAAAACGTCAAAAATTAAAGGCAACAACAAGTGGTCATATGGATGAGGACTGAGTATTTATTTTGAATTTTAATTTAGAAAAAAAATTATCATGGCTTCCTACTTGAAAAATCAATATGAAGCAACATAGACCAAGTCTGCGGTTGTACACTCAATACATTGCAAAAAGTTAAGAATGTATTAAAAGGTTTGTTTTTGTACGTACAGTACCAAACATTTTACACATTTATTAGTCTTTTGCAATTTATTGAGTTATGCAAACATAGATGAATTTTCATTTGAAAACAATCAATATTGCTTTCAGTAAAAGTGAAACAAAATTTAATACTGGTGTAATATTATTAATAATACAAATGATAGGTTTTTGTAAATTCATTTCAAATTAATATATGTACTCTGTTTCGTGTTATCTTTTCAATTTTGTTTAATTTATGACGAATAATTAAATGTACGTGGATGCTGTGAAAAAAAAATTCAGATACATGAGAACATAAAACATATTTTACCATACATTATATTTACAAGGTACTTTTTTCTTTCCATTGTTTTGACTATCAGTGTTTGCGCACTACTCCTATATTTCTGATTTCTCTTGCCCAGAGTTTTTGTGTACTAGTCAGTAATTTCCTATGCGACACGATGCGATATGAGAGTGGTTAAATTTAAAACATATAAACAAATTTTTGTACCCCCGCAAGGCAAAAAAAAAAAAAATGCTGTCTAGCTCTTTGAAAGAAAAATTTGTTGCCATGGTGGTTGAAAAAGAACTTTGTTGTTGTGTCCAAATCATCCAACCCTCCCCTCCTGCTGGTCAAATGGTTTACTCCTATAGAAACTTATATCTGTTTCTTTGAATTTCAAATTGTGTAGAGAAACTTGCATAAATTTAGCAAAAGTTGATTTCTGTAAATTTATAATACGGAATATAGAAATACGAATAATTAGATAATATATACAATTGTGATTTTATATTTTAAGATCATGGTTATTGATTTAGATGTATATCAGGGTAGAAAGTTCCTGGGCAGCTAATTTGCCAAGTGTACTCTTTCAAATCTCTCAATACTTTGTCAAATGATAGTTTGTTCCTAGTACTTTCGAAATAAGAAACTTAGATTGTTCACCATCATGTTTTCAAGGAAGGTGACAATGTCATATTATCCCATATTAGTTATGGTAACAGTATATTTGGCAGCCAGTTTGGATTCTAAAAAGATGTTGATTTTAGAATAATTTTGACTCTTGTTCAAATGTTTCCATGGTAACTCCAGATTTGTTTGTTTTTTCGTTTTAACTGAACATTGGTTAAATTTTTGTGACCATAATAATGTGAGTTGAAGACTTTTATTTTGGTGAAAGTTGAAGACTTTTATTTCAGTGAAAGTCAAAGACTTTTATTTCCATGATGCATACTACATTAAAGAGACACAAGCTGAGATTATTTAAATTTTTACTTATGTGAAAATATTTGCATGAAATCTTGAGTAAACTGTGTTACAGTATATTAATATCACTGCATGCCTTCTATGACATTACCATTGCCTTCTGACATTACTAGAACTGTTTATTGCCCAGAATGGATTCTTCAACATTTTTTGGTACATATAAAAAATTACGTCATCACATTGTTTATATGTTATATCTTAATACTAGGTTTGAGTTCAGGCAATTGCAAGTGATAATTATGTATGCTTTAGTAAGTACAATACATGAGTGACTTTTATAAAAATACACAGCATAAATCTTGCCCAAAAATTATAAACTCAGCTTGTGCCCCTTTAAAAGTGACTTTTTTGGTATATTTCTCACAACCCAACAGACCCCATTTTTTTTTTTATCTCTGACACACAAGTACAACAAGTAACACTGAAGTAAGGCACTTTCTCTATGTGCTACAATCATTTATAGCATTCATATCAAGTGAAGTATACTATTTCAATTGGTTTATTTACAAGCCTAGCATGTGGCCTTTCTAATGTGGCCAATTAGAAAATGAAACAGTATACATTTACACTTGATATGGATGCTATTAACAATTGTGGTACATACAGTACAGAAAATGCTTTACTTTGGTGTATGGGTTGTACTTGATATGGATGCTATAAATGATTGTGGTACATACAGTACAGAAAATGCTTTACTTTGGTGTATGGGTTGTACTTGATATGGATGCTATAAATGATTGTGGTACATACAGTACAGAAAATGCTTTACTTTGGTGTATGGGTTGTACTTGATATGGATGCTATAAACGATTGTGGTACATACAGAGCAGAAAATGCTTTACTTTGGTGTTATGGGTTAGGATTTAAACAAAATAAGTGACTGATGGTAATAGTGATGCCATAACTGATGGTATTTTGTCAAAAAGTATCTTTGCCAAAACTTATATCCCTTTCATAATTTGTAGTTTACACATAAAACTGCTGGTAAAACACTACAAACCCACGTCACTAATAGTTCATTGAACTATGTCTAACTTAGATATGGTGACACTGAAACCTAGTTCTAATATTTATAGGTATAACATGTGACTGACTATGTGTATAACATATGACAGACTATGTATAACATATGACAGACTATATGTATAACATGACAGACTATACAACATACGACAGACTATGTGTATAATATACGACAGACTATATGTATAACATACCACAGACTATGTATAACATACAACAGACTGTGTCTAACATATGACAGACTGTGTCTAACATACGACAGACTATGTGTATAACATATGACAGACTATATGTATAACATACGACAGACTATGTATAACATACAACAGACTATGTATAACATACAACAGACTGTGTCTAACATACGACAGACTATGTGTATAACATACGACAGACTATATGTATAACATACGACAGACTATGTGTATAACGTACGACAGACTATATGTATAACATACGACAGACTATGTGTATAACATATGACAGACATGTGTATAACGTACGACAGACTATGTGTATAACATACGACAGACTATGTGTATAACATACGACAGACTATATGTATAACATACGACAGACTATGTGTATAACATACCACAGACTATGTGTATAACATATGACAGACATGTGTATAACGTACGACAGACTATGTGTATAACATACGACAGACTATGTGTATAACGTACGACAGACTATATGTATAACATACGACAGACTATGTGTATAACATACGACAGACTATGTGTATAACGTACGACAGACTATATGTATAACATACGACAGACTATGTGTATAACATACGACACTATGTGTATAACGTACGACAGACTATATGTATAACATATGACAGGCATGTGTATAACGTACGACAGACTATGTGTATAACACATGACAGATTATGTGTATAACATACGACAGACTGTATAACATACAACAGACTACAGTATGTATAACATACGACAGACTATGTGTATAACAAACGACAGACTATGTATAACATAAGACAGACTGTATAACATATGACAGACTATGTATAACATATGACAGACTATGTGTATAACATACAACAGACTATGTATAACATATGACAGACTATGTGTATAACATACCACAGACTATATGTATAACATATGACAGACATGTGTATAACGTACGACACACTATGTGTATAACATATGACAGACTATTATTATTATTATTATTATTATTATTATAGTCTTTAACTATATGTATAACATGTGACAGACTATATAACATACGACAGACTATATGTACAACAATATGACTAATAACTTTCAATGAAACTATATTACTGATAGCATATAAGTAAAAGGTTGCCATGGTAATTTGGTATTACAAAGTAGGGTCAACTCATAAAGTATAGGTATATGAATAGAAATATGAAACTCTCATTATCATAGATAAAATATGCATCTACATATTGGTGAAATAGGAGAAAACCTAATTTTGGTGCGTCACTAGAAATTGTGTGCGTCAGTGGCGCGTCAAATTAGCTTAGTATAGAGGGCACACTGGTATTTTTCCCCATGATGTCAACTTTTGATATTTTAAGTGAACTAGGCAAAATGTCAAAAATCATATCTCTTATTAATTCCTACATTCTTACAGATCATATTACAGGTTTGTGTCTCTATCTAACATGATTAACATAATAATTTTTATTTTTATGTTTTCTGTTATGATTATTAAAAAAATCCATTTTGTAAATCCACTCAATTTATCGATATTTTATTAACTAGAGTCTTGACAAATACCAATAAATGTTTACTATTTATATATATAATATATATACTAAATGTTTACTATATATATATATATATATATATATATATATATATATATATATATATATATATATATACATAGATATATATATATAATGTGTTTACTATATATATATATATATATATATATATATATATATATATATATATACATAGATATATATATATATAATGTATATACTAAATGTTCACTATTTATATATATAATTTATATACTAAATGTTTACTATTTATATATATATAATTTATATACTAAATGTTTACTATTTATATATATATAATTATATACTAAATGTTTACTATTTATATATATATAATTTATATACTAAATGTTTACTCTTTATATATATAATTTATATACTAAATGTTTACTCTTTATATATATAATTTAGATACTAAATGTTTACCATTTATATATATAGAATTTATATAATAAATGTTTAGTATATATTTGATTATTACTGCATTTTCTGCATTAATTATAAACTACATATTTTTTAAATCCACTGAAAATTTGTCGAAAATGTTAATTACAAGAGTTTTGATAAATGCAAGTATATGTTTAATATTCAGCTTCTGGAATTCTATTTAAAAAAATTTCACAACGACAGTAGCTGTGTTATATTCTACTACCCCCAACACCTACCACTGATCATAGCGGGTACAGTACCAGGTCAAAGTTCAGAATAAGGTCAAAGGTCACAATACATGATTACTGGGCCTGACACGTTTATAATTCAATTAGTCAGACTACCCTAGCATAAATGAGTCAGCAATTGCTATATATACATTTGTCTGCCTCTTATAATTGCGATAAATTTGAGCCGAATCAATTGATTAACACATTAAATTTTCAGTTGTACTATTGATATGCAGGTAATGTAATTATGTGGATATCCCTGGATGCATATCAATGAGTGGGATTTGAAAACAAACATTATTAGAATTAATCAGTTTTAGAAGATTATCTGACGAACTGCTGTTTGGGTAGGAAAGGACATAGAGATTGGTTTCTATATAAACAACATATTTGACATTTACAAAAGGGGAATTAATTGGGAGTGATATGACTCAAATTATTCTTGTCTGACAGACTACAAAATGTTCTTAGGTAGAGAAGTAAAATTTGCATAGTTCTAATGGCGCCACAGTCAAAATTCTTTCAACAATCCTAATTTAATGCTGTGGATGTTTTTATTTTGCTACGCAAAGATTTTAGTGGAATGACAATTTGTCACAATAGATTTTAGTGGAATGACAATTTTTCACAATAGATTTTAGTGGAATGACAATTTGTCACAATAGATTTTAGTGGAATGACAATTTTTCACAATAGATTTTAGTGGAAGGACAATTTGTCACAATATAGTGTTACTTTATTTTGGCGGATGAACAATTTTTGATGACTATGTACTCATAGCCATATCACTTTGGTAAGTAAATGTATGAGGTTATTCAGAATTTACCGTGAAAATTATATCATGTTTTCGATGATTCATATTTTGGCACAAAAATTGTTTTAGCTATAATAGGGTTTTAAAGAAACAACTACTAAATTTTTCTGTTGTATTTTCTTCTCATAATAATAATAATAATAATAATAATGATAATGTTAGTTTTTATAAAGTACTATACCTCACTCTGTGTTCAAAGGACTTTACAATTTTTACCCCTGACTTGGAATTATAGTGGCCACACTGACCCCCTTTGTACTTTTAAACTTCCTGGGAGTATACAAATCATTGCAGTCTCTGTGAGCACATAGGATGGAAAACGTTCACATAAATTGGAACCTATCCTACCAGGTCCCTAATTATACAGCAGGGATGACTGAGGCACAGTGTTGTTCGAATCTTGCTCAGGGACTTTAGCCAGTCAGAAACAAAGAGTGGTGGCGAGGCTTCAAACTGCAATCTGCAGATTCCAACCTGGTCACTCTAACCATTCGACAATCATAACTCGAATCCACATACAAATATTGTTGGCAAATGTTTCATAGTTGTTCATGTTGTGATGATTCAAGAATTTCACCTGCGAGGTTAACACTGCAATATGAATGCACCCCACCAGTCTATCAGTCTTTCTTACTGATGATTTAGATTTTGTTGACCACACCTGTGAATCATCTGCAGTGATATTGATATTGTCAGTTATTATACAATGTCTCTCTCCCCCATGTCATCGAACTTTAAAGGGACACGCGCCAACTAGAAGCACTATTTTAATTCACCTAACATCGTAGTCTGTAAGGTGTGCCATGACAGGTGCGCCCTCACACATTAGTCAACCCTTTTAGAGCAGGCTGCCAGGTGAGAGCAGAGTGGCACAACAACGTATCTTAATATCATATTTATATTGAATTATGCCTTAAAATGAGTAAAAATCACCATATTATAGCATTTTTGACATGTTTGTGTTGTGCATGTCCATTTTCTCTACAATTCTAACAGCAAAAGCAATTTTTGGACACACCCAAAAATTATGCTATTGAATTATTCATTCAAATTGCCAGCCACTATGCTACAGTTGTCATGGTTACTAGGGATGAGGAAACATATTTCAATTAATAACGTATGTAAACATTCTAGACTGTAAGATATGTTGTGTCACTTTGCCCTCACTTGTCTGAGGTATGAGGGCGCCCTTTTATGGCGTACTATTAAACTAACTAACTAACTTAACTTAACTAACTAACTAACTAACCATTCAATCAACCAACCAGCCTAACTAATTGAATAACTAACTGACTGATTGACTGACTGACTAAGTAACTAACTTAACATAACTTAACTTAACCAACCAACCAACCAACCAATCAACCAACCAATCAACCAACCAGCCCAACTAACTAACTGACTGACTGACTGACTAACTAACTAACTAACTAACTAACTAACTAACTAAACTGACTGACTGACTGACTGACTGACTGACTGACTAACTTCTAACTTACTAATTGACTGACTGGTTGTTTATAGATAGTCAATAAAATTACATGTAGGTATATACATGTAATACTCGTGTCAGTACAATGTAGGTACATTATGTACAGATATTGACATCATATGACACAACAGTTTAGAAAAAGAAAACACTATCCATCACTATATGTATATTTCACAATTACGCGTCCACTCATACATGTATATGTTGTATTTTTTTGTAAAATGATTCAGCAGGTCAAGTTATGCATTGTACTTGCAACCAGGTGTGTCCGTCCTGTCGTTGCATTTTCACAAAAGACGAATATATTGCAAGTTAATGTTTAAAGCGTATTGATGATAATAGAAAACATCATGAGAAAAAAAAATGAATTCTCAACTCAAATTAAGAGATTTAAATTGAAGTCTGAGAATAAAAAGGTCTCATGCACATATACCAACAAAGAATGTATTTATATTCTATTGTTGTACTACTGTGTGTTGTGTCATGCCAGTCATGTAGGAAAATGCCAGTCATGGAAGAAAGCAGCTACGCTGTCTGCACATGTGAAGGTCATTGGCCCATGTGTCATTCACCTATAGAATAGAAACTACATGTAGATGCAGACTAGACAGGAATCGATGTTAAGCATATAGTGTTTGACGTCTGATGTCGTCAATTATCAGTTGTGCCTGCTTAAAGTGCTAAACTTAGCATGTTTAGTCATTGATTGGATTAGAAGATTTCATGTTGGGTTTTCTCTCCTTTTTGTCTGTGCTAGACTGTTTTAGCACTTGAATTTTACATATCCACTTGAATTATACAATGGCTGTTGAATTCAGATTTGTAGATTTTTGTTAAATTTGACTATAGCGTGTCGAGTTTAACCGTTTTAATGGCACAACAGACAATATTGTTTATATGTGTCTTTCATACATCGATAACACTTCTATTTCAGATGATTGGGTTTTTGCAGGATTATGTAGTTTGTCGTGCTTGTCTGGCTCCCAGTAATTAGATCTTCTAAACACAGTCACAGGGGTTGGGATTGGAATGTATGAACGATTAGCTTGGATGCATTGGAGGCTTTAGGGTAAAGGGGGGGGGGGGGACATTGTGATTGTAGGTGTGAGGGTATAGGCATGATATTTTGATATGTTTTAATAGTTGGTAGGGGGTTGTTGAGATAGAATTGTGAGGGTATTCTGTAAATTTGGTTGTGAGATTGGAGGACATAAGTAGGGAGGTCATTTAGATTAGAGGTCTGAGAGTAAAGGGTTGTTAGGATTGGAGGTGTGAGGGTAGGGGATTGTTGAGATTGGAGATGTGAGGATAGTAGGTCGTTTGGATTAGAGGTCTGAGGGTAGAGTGGTTTTTGCAATTAGAGGGCTGAGGATACAGAGGTCATTTGGGATTGGATATCTGAGGGTAGCGATGTAATTTGGATAGGTCTAAAGGTAAGGGGGGTCATTGCAGGTTTTAGGGTAGGAGATGGAGGTAGAGTTAAAGTTTGGTACTTAATTTCATGTAACTAGAGAACTCAGGTACATGTCAGGTTATGTCGACCAACCTCACCTATGTGATTGATATACAGAAAGGTTTTCATAATGCCACATTGAATCATGTCGTACTGGCCAACATTAACTATTAGACTATCAATAAGCTGTTTTCCGTCTCGTGGCAGATCTCACGAGATCCCGCGTGAGCCATTGCATTCATAGCAACCACTTGAAAGTGTTCAAGCTAAAAGTGTCAAACGCTTAGCAACAGTATGGTTCTCAACATCATCGCACAAATGGCCACGGCGAAAGGTTGACCACGATCACATGTTTGACAACCATTGTTGCTAGGCATATTTGCATATCTTGCAAGATCTGAAACGAGACATAAAATCTCTTATTACAGTGGCGGCATTTTCAAATTATTGCACTTTCATTTCTGTTTTTAGTGTCTCAGTGTAAACGGGAGAATGATGCAAACACAACAAAATAGTTGCATTTTCATTTGAAAGTAGTATTCATGTAAACAAGGCCTGCCTAACATGAAACTTCTATACTCTGCATTAATTTCATTTCTACACAGTGCAGATAAATTTTGTCCAATGTTGACAAAAGTCACTCAGTTGAAGCTCCTTTAATAGCGCGCCCTAAATTTAAATTTTTGAAAAGGAAACTGAAATAACAGTAATGACTGTGTGAGGTATTGAAATTTGAAGCCCTAGAAGTTATGAAATGATATGATTAATGGATTTATCTGTGTTCAGAATATTAAAGCTGCAATAGCTGTATTAAACTGGGGTATTATTTTTTTCAAACAGACGACCAACAATGTATTCACTGGAAATCATTAAAATACCAATAATTAACATTGTACATGCTACTGAGGGCTTTATTTTATCCATAAGCATTACAATACAATGTTGAAGCCATGATTGCATTTGGGGCACTGATTTTAGGGAGAGACCCAAAAATAAATTTTAATTGGATGTATTGTACTGTATAATGTGTATAGCTACACAAATATGTTTACCCACAGGTGATTCAGTATTTTTCAAGGTGTACAGTCTTATGAATAATAGGCCTTTCCAAAATTTGCCATGGTGGTGCTCTACTTCCTGTCTGTATGTACATTGGGGGGTATACATGGTATAGGTTACTCAGTTAATCATACAGCACTGCTGCTTTCTTTGATGTCTGAACAATACGAAAAACATCCCAGATTTACACTTCTACAGACTACCAAGGGACAAAGCGTGGTACTAGGAGGTGATGATACCCCCAATTTGAGTGAGGGCGTTGTATTCTCAATTTCCTGTTTGCAGTTTGGAATGACCTATCCATTATACCTAACAAAACAGTTTCAAAAAATGTTTCAGTTGCAGCTAGTGCAGCTACAAAACAAGTTGAAATTTTTCAGTTGATAAATTTCAGTATATATCTACAAGCTACGTATAAAAATATGTATTTTTAATAGTCTTTAGATGTTGTTTTTTTTCTGATGAGTAAATCATACAAACTGACCTTTTATCTATTTGATGTGATTTTGTGTAGTTTGTAGCAAATGAGCTAGGAAGATTTATATTGGTTTATACATCAGTGTGGCTTGGTAAATGAATGGAGGTTGGTTTCTAATTATAGTATTGTATTGTATTGTATTACAATAGTATTGTCATTGTATAACAAGTATATACATGTATAAAAAAAACAAAAACATTTTAGTTACTATTTGATAACAGAATGCAACAGTTGCTATTAAGGCCAAAAAAAAGATAATTGTTTCTGGTCAGGACATATTGTCTAAAGTGGTGTGACGACATGATTTTTTTTTTATTTTCAACAAACCTGTCACTCAATCTACTACATGTACAGTTACTGTTCTGTTTGTTCAATACTTTAGAGCAAGTGTGTATATGGGACAGATGTCATTTGCTTGTTCATGATTGGCTATGCAGTTGTCTTTACTCAAGTAGGGAGGGAGTTATTTTGAGTTTCCCCATGGATCTGCAGACTGCATGGACAAACCCCAGAGGGTGGGGATGATGGTGGGGATATTCATGCTTATTGGGTATACATATATGTGCCGCCCTTTGAGGTAGTTTTTTTGCCCTTTGGTCTAAAATGGGTACTGTGTTTTTAGAGCTAAGGAGTTTCAAATGGGCTCCACTTCACACAATTTTCTATTTGTTTTGTCTAAAATGGGGTCCTGGAAGGAACCACATAATAAATTCTTGACTAGTTCGACATTTCCAGGAATTCCCCTCAGAATTTCCTTAAGCTAATTCATTGGTTGACATTTTCATATTGGTGATTATGTATTTTGGTCTACAATGGGGTCTTCTAAAAATATTAATGGTTTAAAATGGGATCTGGGGTTAATAGCATTGGCCGCACACCCCTACCAGACTTGGCCAGTGGTACATCTACCCTGTCGGTGGACAAACACGGAAAAAAAGTCTGATGCGAGGTAGGTAAGTGATGCATGCGCTGACCAGAAACAATTTTTTTTTGCCTATAGACTAAAAGGCTGTACTAAGTAGTATTGTATTCAAGTGTAACATATTGTCTCTTCTACATGTACCTTGTTACTTGTGCACCCTAGGTTGGCTATAAAGATGATGTACACCCTAGGTTGGTTATGAAGATGCAGTCTGGCGCGATTGTCAGAGATACATAATTATGATGGAGAATGAGGGATTGTTATTCCTAAAAGATTTCAAATAATGTCATTCATATAAAGACAAGTCTGCAGGTTCCAATATTTGAATGATCATGAAAAGGAACTGATAATGTCAATTTTTAAAGGTGTACCAGCTGCGATTAGAACATTTTTGGAAACTATTTTGTTTGACGTAGATAATAACGTGGTAACTTAATTGTGATCTGTTGGTAAACATATTTGTGTAGCAGTGCACATACCATGGTACAATACATGTATATCCAATCAAATTGATTTTTGGGTCTGCACCCAAAACTCAGCACACCCCTCCCCCAGTGAATCACAATTTAAACTTATTACTATACTACTTATAGATAACAAAGACCTCTAATTGACATGTGCAATGTCTAATCATTGGTATTTTAACAATTTTCAGTGACTGTATTGTAGGTTGTTGGATCGAAAAATATGATACCACAATTACATTGTACAGCTAGCACAGGTGTAAAGCTTGCTTGACTATTAAGTGATGATAGTTACATGTATACTGCATTTCCATTGATTTTAATGTGTCCCCATTGTAATAGTATAGGAAGAATTTCATTTTGAAGTTTCGAAATTGACATAACAATTGACAACACACTTTATGATAATTTGTAGAAAAAATAACAAAATAATCACTTTTGCATGCTGTGCACAAATCCCCTTGATTGTTACCTCTGACATTGAGACCTATCATCAAAGAGTGGGCCATTGTAGTTCCTGAATTTCCTGGCAGTATACAATCCAGTGTAGCCTCTAATACAGTAATGGCACATAGGATTAAAACCTTTATCCTACCAGGTCCCCATTTATAATACAGCTGGTTGACTAGATCAGAGTCATGGTTCTAATTTTGCTTAAATGTTTTAGCCAGTCAAAGACAACTGGCAGCACTGGGGGGGGGGGGGGGGGGGCTTGACTTGACTGACAGCTTGTAGATTCTTAAGCCAGCCACTCTAACCATTTCATCATCATGACTCCATCTAGAACATAAAGGTAATTTAGGGGGAAAATTGCAACACCTTTTCAGAAACACTGAACATGATCATAATTAGCATCTACTAATCTATAAGGTTTTCTTCAGTAGTCCTTATTCTTGGACTTGTAAGCCTATGAGGTGACACCATAATGTCATGTGATATGTGTACCTTGTAATCTAAAGAATGATTGATAGATTGGTGTCTAATGTTTGGTCTAAGACAGCCAAGATGAATAAATTGTCTGGATAGAGCCAAGATGTCCTTGAGTGACAAAGACCAAAGACAGACAATTGGTATAAAGTTGAAACATGACAAGGACATCTTCCAGCGATATCATAAGGTGACCTTGTACATACTTCACTGATTGTCTGTGATAACGGCTACTCTAAGACTGGTTTCTTAAAGAATATATGGTCAGCTGATCTTTAGAAGCAGTGAAATGAGTCTTGGTTTAAATTAAATAATATACAGTTGAGGGGTAAATTGAGTAGAACTTGCCATTGGTCTTGTAAATGATACCCAACTGGTCTTGGTTCTAGTAATTGGTGGTTAACTGGTCTTGGTTCTAGTAATTTATGGTTAACTGGTCTTGGTTCTAGTAACTGATGGTTAACTGGTCTTGGTTCTAGTAATTGATGGTTAACTGGTCTTGGTTCTAGTAACTGATGGTTAACTGGTCTTGGTTCTAGTAATTGATGGTTAACTGGTCTTGGTTCTAGTAACTGATGGTTAACTGGTCTTGGTTCTAGTAATTTATGGTTAACTGGTCTTGGTTCTAGTAACTGATGGTTAACTGGTCTTGGTTCTAGTAATTGGTGGTCGACTGGTCTTGGTTCTAGTAATTGGTGGTCGACTGGTCTTGGTTCTAGTAATTGATGGTTAACTGGTCTTGGTTCTAGTAATTGATGGTTAACTGGTCTTGGTTCTAGTAACTGATGGTTAACTGGTCTTGGTTCTAGTAACTGATGGTTAACTGGTCTTGGTTCTAGTAACTGATGGTTAACTGGTCTTGGTTCTAGTAATTGGTGGTCGACTGGTCTTGGTTCTAGTAATTGATGGTTAACTGGTCTTGGTTCTAGTAACTGATGGTTAACTGGTCTTGGTTCTAGTAACTGATGGTTAACTGGTCTTGGTTCTAATAATTGGTGGTCAACTGGTCTTGGTTCTAGTAATTGATGATTAACTGGTCTTGGTTCTAGTAACTGATGGTTAACTGGTCTTGGTTCTAGTAACTGATGGTTAACTGGTCTTGGTTCTAGTAATTGGTGGTCAACTGGTCTTGGTTCTAGTAATTGGTGGTCAACTGGTCTTGGTTCTAGTGATTGATGGTCAACTGGTCACGGTTCGAGTAATTGATGGTTAACTGGTCTTGGCTCTAGTAATTGATGGTTAACTGGTCTTGGTTCTAGTAATAGATGGGTTAACTGGTCTTGGTTCTAGTAATTGATGGTTAACTGGTCTTGGTTCTAGTAATTGATGGTTAACTGGTCTTGGTTCTAGTAATAGATGGGTTAACTGGTCTTGGTTCTAGTAATTGATGGTTAACTGGTCTTGGTTCTAGTAATTGATGGTTAACTGGTCTTGGTTCTAGTAATTGATGGTTAACTGGTCTTGGTTCTAGTAATAGATGGGTTAACTGGTCTTGGTTCTAGTAATTGATGGTCAACTGGTCTTGGTTCTAGTAATTGATAGTTAACTGGTCTTGGTTCTAGTGATTGATAGTTAACTGGTCTTGGTTCTAGTAATTGATAGTTAACTGGTCTTGGTTCTAGTAATTGGTGGTCAACTGGTCTTGGTTCTAGTAATTGATGGTCAACTGTTCTTGGTTCTAGTAATTGATGGTCAACTGGTCTTGGTTCTAGTAACTGATGGTTAACTGGTCTTGGTTCTAGTAACTGATGGTTAACTGGTCATGGTTCTAGTAATTGATAGTTAACTGGTCTTGGTTCTAGTAACTGATGGTTAACTGGCCTTGGTTCTAGTAATTGATAGTTAACTGGTCTTGGTTCTAGTAATTGATAGTTAACTGGTCTTGGTTCTAGTAATTGATGGTTAACTGGTCTTGGTTCTAGTAACTGATGGTTAACTGGTCATGGTTCTAGTAATTGGTGGTCAACTGGTCTTGGTTCTAGTAATGGATAGTTAACTGGTCTTGGTTCTAGTAATTGATAGTTAACTGGTCTTGGTTCTAGTAATTGATGGTTAACTGGTCTTGGTTCTAGTAATTGATGGTTAACTGGTCTTGGTTCTAGTAATTGATAGTTAACTGGTCTTGGTTCTAGTAATTGATAGTTAACTGGTCTTGTTTCTAGTAATTGATGGTTAACTGGTCTTGATTCCAGTAATTGATAGTTAACTGGTCTTGGCTCTAGTAATTTATGGTTATGGAATAGATTTGTACTAGCAGAAAATGTTAGTGTATTAAATCTAGGGGAATAGATTTGTACTAAGCAGGAAATATTACCTTTGAATCTAAACTGTACTATGGTACGAATAAGTATTCCTGAAATAATATGACAGAAACCCCTTGACATGTAAGTACAAGTGTTGTGTACTTGGGGTATTTGCATGAGTGTGAAGTAGTACTGTAATAATGTATTCAGTATTGCAATGGTGTGCAAATACCACTAGTAGGCACGTGTAACAGTGCAAATAATCTCTGGTAAATACGTAATAATATGCCCTTGTAATGTAAGAACTGTACTTTATGTGTGGGTGTGGCATGGGGGAGGAAAAAATATTAGAATTATTTTATAAATTATCGATGTTACTGATTAGGATAATGTTAATGTTAAGGAAGTAGTGACATTTTGGTATCAATTTCTACAGAACTCTTATGCTGGATAACTCCTTTTTCATTTCCTTTGAGACTTACCCTGATTTATGTCTGTATGTGTTTTAGCTGTCACTTTAGGCCATACAAATATTGGTTTACTAAACGCAAAAAATATTGCTACTCACAAAGTCACAAAATTGAGAACAATTCTTAAGTTTTCTGACGTCTAAGGGTCGACACAGCCCAAGCAGATGAGATATTTTATTGGTGAAAATGTGGGATTAACAGTGAGTATACCAGTGTTTTATATTTACATGTATAAGGTGAACGCCACATCTGAAAACATTTAATCTTTTATTGAGATACCCCAAGTCAGTATTTTTAAAACCATATTAAGCTTGTCCTAAACAGAATTTACCCAAAATTCAAAATTTAAATTTAACATTTAAACCCCCCCCCCCCCCCCCCCCCCATGTCTTTAATTAAAACAAGGCTATGTGAGGTTTCATTACTACTGAAAACCTGGAAATTTTTGCCAAAGACTTATTTTCACTTATTTCACTTGAAAAAAAAAATGAAAAAAAAAATGAAAAAAAATAGTGACTAAAATGACTTCTTATACATGAACACAATATACCAGTCTGGCAATTAGTAAAAAATTAGTCTTTGAGAACTAGCTGAAGACTTCGAAATTGCAAAATTTTCTAGTGGTGAAAATATCTAGGTGTACAGTATTTTACCCAGTGTCTAATCAGTCGGATTTTATTCACTGAGCACTGAGAATATGTTCCAAGGTGTATATAGTCTGTACAGCTGTGTTAGGTAATATTACCTCAGACCCACATATCACTCATTACTCACAATCAATTGTTAAACTTTACCCTGTAGTTACATGGGTGATTGGTAAGGAGTGGGTAGGGGTCATCTCAAAGTAACGCCATTCCTGTCTGGTTCCAAAATATGGTACAAAATAATATGGTACTTGTAGGCCAAAAAGTGGTAGAATATACTAGAGCAGACTAAATATGGTACTTGTAGACAAAATGTGTTACTTGTAGACAAAGGTCTAGAAACATGAAGGGTTCATAGTTGAAAACAGGTACCGGTGTATTGTAACAGTATTGATTGGTAATTATGTAAATAATTACTTTTGTGTTTAAAAATATCTTTTCAACCTTCTGCGATATGTAACTGGTGGAGACTGCACTGTTTTATTAGTGCAGAGAGTGACACACTGCATTGTTATAATTACAACTGCCGACATCAGACAGGCGATGAACAGAACCTGTTACAAACAGAAAATAAACAAATGAATTGGATTAATAGCACTTGGCACAGCATATTGAAAGTACAGAGACTTGTATTACATTTCATGGTTTGATAAGAACAGTTTAATGGCCTCTTTATGTGTACATGAAATGC
The DNA here is from genome assembly GCF_964340395.1 of Glandiceps talaboti. Lineage (NCBI taxonomy): Eukaryota > Metazoa > Hemichordata > Enteropneusta > Spengelidae > Glandiceps > Glandiceps talaboti. The sequence continues at coordinate 15,937,513 of NC_135566.1, read as the reverse complement.
CAGGGAAACTGGAAATTGTTTGTGAATGTGAACTATTATGTAAAGTGGCCATAACACTGTTCTTATCAAATGATGGAATGTGATACCAGTCTCTGTACTTCCAACATCCTGTGCCAAGTGTTATTATAAATCAAAATCAGTTTGTTTACTTTCCTTGTTTGTAACAATTATGTTCCGTTTGTCCACAGTCTGATGTGAGCAGTTGTACAAAGACCAGACAGACAAACTGGTCAGCATACAGTTGATGTCTGTTGTGACAAGAATTACAACTTGTAAGAAGTGTTAATTTAGGGTTTGTTAACTTTGAAATAGATTATGATAATTTTGTAAGGTAATGGTGATGTGAAACCAAGACAATAGGCATAGATGAGTATTGAAATCGACACCTCGTTAGAAACAGTTATATTCTCTTCAGACCAGACATATACTTGTTTTTGAGATGAACCTTGACTAACACCTAATTCATATGTAAATATGGGTGTCAAGACCTGACAAGCCATCTTATGTAACACCAGCTTTGGATTGTTTGAAAAGGGCAGTGGTAGACTAGATAGGAGGAGCTGACCGTTACTGTCGTTTGGCACAAGTTGTCAGCTATATATGCAGGGACCAGATGATGGTTCACATGCTGGGTTGGATGCTGAACTTACTCTGTCAATAATGGAGAGTTTTCTTGCTGTACTGTTGTAAGTTAATTTCTATGTCATCATGTTGTGGAGGTTTCATTTATTTCCTATTATCTGTCTGTCTGCTGTCTGACACATTTCCGTGTGTATAACTTACCCCTCAAGCTATAAGACACTGTCTGCCAATAAGTCAGAAACCGAGACACGTTTACACTGGAACACAGATTATATGATATTGGTTATTTCAATATTCTAAGGATTGTTTATAGTGTCGAAGAGAAATCACTCATGATACCATGCAAACTGTTACAGGTTTTTTTCTTGTAACAATTTTTTCAAGGTGTGGCCAGTATTGTATATGTCGTACGTACTTTTAGCTTAGAATCTAATCCGTTAGCTGAATCTCTGCTGTTTCATCCACATTTCATCCACCTAGAGTGGCTATCGCTACACTATTCTGTTATCTTAGCCGACAATTTGAATTTTTGAATTTCGTTTGTAGGGAACAAAGCAAAAGTTCATAAATTCAAAATATCAGTTAGGATAGCGGAGTAGTGTAGTGATAGTCATTCTCAAGTCTACAGGTAGGCTAATCAAACCGCATGGATTCTAAGGTATTCATTCTGTTAGATGAATTTGACTTGTCGTTTCATCCACATTGATCCAGAACCAGGGAGATTCTAAGCTCTACTTTGAAAATAGATGAAACAGTTAGACCCTATACTTTACATAGCTTAGTAATAGTGATAAATTCTACTCTTCTGTAAACCATGAGGCCTTGTAGTGTTTTGAAAGGATGGAGATGATCTAACTACCAGTCGAGATGCTACCTATAGAATCAAATCATCTTGAGATTCGGTGCCATGGATAGCACTAGACTAAGACCCAGACTACTAATACATATTGTAATACATTGAAATTTAACAACATGCTTGTCTACATACTCTGAGCTTTTCGTCCATGAATATGGCTGATAATCAGGATGGATTTTGAATCTATCAATCTGCAGTCATTAGCTTTATAGAATTTTTAATTGTCTTCCCATGGCATGCTTAGTACATTGGTATAGGATTGGTATTTACCTTCTTTCACCTAGCCTGTCCACAGACATTGGCTTAGATTTGGTATTCACTTTCCTACACCTAGCCTGTCTACAGACATTGGCTGGGAGATGACAGTCATCCACAAAGTTAGTGAAGGATAATACTAACTCCAAACCACAGAGGCTTGTAGACAGGCGAGAGAAGTGTTCGTCTTGGACTTTAGAAGCTATCCATTGTGTTTGAATCTGAAGATATCTTTACCCAATGTTGGATAAAGAGATCTTCAGATTCAAACCAATGGAAGTGTAGGCAAGTTGATTTAAAATTTAGAGATATCTTGATAATCTTAGTGAATTTGAACTGTTAGGTGTTTGTAACATTTGTGTTTTAGTAGTTGTCTAAAAATAAACTTGGTTACCGGTTACCGTAGTGATAATCCTGATTATGATCAACAGGAGAACAAGAAAACTGTATCAAAGCTGATATGGTAAATTTGTCATTGTTTGCTTTCAACAATAGCTACTTTAGCCTGGCTACCCATAAACCCAATGGTGGAGGGTCTGTGGACTACCCAAGTGTGCTGCAAGTGTGTTTGGCATCCTGTAATGTTCATGGGTTCCTGTACCTGTAAATGTTCATCTTGCAATCCTTCTAGAAGTCTAGTTACTATTATGTGTAGACATTTTCTATGATTTTCTTCTAACAAATTCTGTCAAAAATCTAGCTAACTCGTGCTGGGGGAAGGGTGAACAGTGCATGTCAGTAGTAATCCATCACACACACTGACAGGCAGTTGTAATCGGTTACTTTGTTCAATTTACTACAAACTCAACCTCTAGTTTGAAAGTAAGGCGTGCGAAGGCGCGATAGCGTCATCATGTTTTACATCAATGCTCCAATAGCATACATGTATACTATCGCTGTTGGTGGCAAAAAAAAACAGGAATTCTGTGCTAGAAAAATCCATTTGACTGAAAAGTGGAGATGATCATAGTATGTATAGGACTCACCTACAATCCTTTGGTCTTGCATTAGTGTCGTCTTAGCAGTTCAGAGGCCATAAGGATTACACGGAATCATTCTTTTGTTCTGGACCAACTTTTTCTATAGCTCTGCCAGACAACTGTTTATCATACCTAGATTTTAATCCTGATGTGACATGGGTCTTTAAATCCCAGTCTTTGAATCTCATAGTCTTGGATTGGTATGATCTAATCCTGAGTGGAACCATAAGGATTAGATAGGTAAGGATAATTATTCCTTTTGTTAATGATCAACTACTTTTATCAATAGTTCTGCCACACAACTCAGTTTCACAGTCAATTTTTTTATCTTCATCCAACGCCCCTAACTGTCAAATCTTTGTAATTGGTTGTCATAAGATCGTAATGCAAACTTCTGTCACCATTGTTTCTGTTATTAGAATAGTTCTTGATAAGACCTAATAAAAAGAATTGTGTTTTTCCAGTTACGCTCAATTTAGAATAGGTGGCGTAGGTAGAATTTTTATTTTATTTTATTATATTTTTTTTTTCTGTGTGAATGTCTAGTTCAGGTTTTCCATTGTTTTCCAAATGGTCTCTGTGTTGTTTATTTCTTCCTATCAGACGTACAGCCATTACAGATTGGAAGAACAGTTTTAGAGTGTATTTTTAAGTTGATGTAAGTTTCCGCATCCACTATTTCTTGTGAGACTTCACACGATTGCGATTTTATTATTTTTTTCTCGATATGTAAAAAAAGTTTAGGGTCGGCAGTAAAAAACTAGGTGGGGGTCGGGTAACTGGAACCAAACAATTATTTGTTTTTGGCCTAAGGGGATGTAAGTTTTACATAGAATAATGGTATGGACTTTGAACCATAGAGTGTACTCTGTTATGTACTATAGTGTATCCAGACTTGTATATGTACCAGTATAATTGATATGTGTGGTGCTTTTTGCAAGTGTCAACTTGTTTGCAATGATTGCATTGAAGGGCTGGGAAAAATGATTTTAACTTGTCATAACTTAAGACTATCAAGGTATAATGGCTTGGTTGGTTGGTTGGTTGGTTGGTTGGCTGGTAGGTTGCTTGCTGGTTGGAAAGAAATTATATTCAAATTTTCATCCAGGTGATAAACCCCCCAAAAATGTGAGACTTCATGTGTCACTTTGTGTCTGAACTTATCCTGGGTAGCAGTTCTTAATTTCCAGATGAAATAGTTTATTGAAATGTCTTTTCTCACTAAATTGTTGTAAGCAATCGATAGTGGTATTTATATAGCACAATGATCGACCTTACTCAAAATTGATATTTTTGTCTGTGCCATTTTGAAAAGTATTGACAGTTAGAACAAATTGCTTGCATGACATGGCCATGGACCTTTATTAAAAACCTGGATATTCAAATTGTAAAGCTGGATCAGAGCCAGATAACAGAAGTCACCGTATCTATATCAATGTACTGATACACACCCAGTCAATGCACCTACTCAGACACATTGTTGAAAGTAGAATGTATTATAGATCATGAACCTTCTACTTTTTTCTGGCCCTAAATTTTGTGAAGATACATTTGAATGACAATATGATGTATCTGCAATAGGTATTGACTGATAGTGATACATGCAGCTTTAAACATAGTGATACTAAAAGCGTAATGTTTGCCCAATTTCTTTGGTTAAGTTCTTACTGGAAAAATGTCATCCCAAACCTCTAATAACAAGCGTAGTAGACTCACAGCCATGTAGATTGGCTACTTACATTGACACATATCATTAAAACTTTTGAAATAAATGATAATAAATTATTAACAGAGAATCAATCTCCACAAAAATAACTTCCTTAAAAAGTTGTTGGTGATTGGCTGATGACTTGGATGATATTTTCATATATTGACACCTAGTTGATAGACATTATACATTATACATGGCAACCAATTTACTCTTGTCACCTTTCACTGTGCTGTATTTCCTGGGCAAACAATGCAATTGAATGGAAATTATAGACCAAGTTGCATGTAATTAGCAGTGCATATAGAATGTAGATAGCAGACAAGATAGTATGTGCGTATGTACGTACACACACACACATACATACATACATACATACATACATACATACATACATACATACATACATACATACATACATACATACATACACACACATACATACATACATACATATACATACATACATACTGTTCATACATACATACATACATACATACATACACACATACATACATACGTACGTACGTACATACATACATACATACGTACGTACGTACGTACATACATATACACACACACATACATACATACATACATACACGTGCGTACGCATGTACGTACGTACGTACGTATGTATGTGTATGTATGTGTGTGTGTGTACGTACGTACATACATATGTACGTACGTACGTATGTATGTGTGTGTATGTATGTATGTATGTATGAACAGTATGTATGTACATACGTACGTATGTACATACCTACACACACACACACATACATACATACATACATACATACATACATACATGCATACACACATACACACATACCTACATACCTACATACCTACATACATACATATACACGCACATGCATGCATATATTAGTGCACACATACACACATAAAGGCATACACACATACACACATATGTACATACATACATACATACATACATACATACATACATACATACGTACGTATGTACGTACGTACGTACGTACGTACGTACGTACTGCTATACATACATACACACATACATACATGTTATATGTTAAACGCCATACATACATCTGTGACAATCTTTGATCTTTAGTACAGTTAGTCATATTATGTAAGATAGTACATATGTAACTGTTAGTATTAATAATATCTTGATATGTAATCTGAAAATGCATAATGCATAATTTATGATGTACATTTCTGGGTCTTTTACCTAGTATATACTCATTTCTAAATTATTTTGAGTGCCTGCATATTTATTGATTTATTCTGTTGACTTGTAGTGTACATTTATGTGTAGTAGTTTGTTACCATGGTAATTAATGATTAATGGACATTGTTAGATACATTGTTCTTGCACAGGGTCAAAATGTGATTTTTTTATTTTTTTTATTTATTTTTTTTACAAGCCTGTCACTCAGTCTACTATTTGTGGCAGTTACTGTTCTTTTTATTTAGTACTTTCGAACAAATAAGCAATTGTGTATGTGGGGCAGATGTAATTTGCTTGTTCATGATTGGCTCTGCAGTTGTCTTCACTGAAGCAGCAATAAATGTAGGGAGGGTTATTTTTGTGTTTTCCCCCAGGATCTGCAGTCTAGACTGCATGGGCTGGACAAATACAAAAAAGAAGAAGATCCACACGATGGTATTTTAAGTGATGTGCACACTGACCAGAAACAATTCTTTTTTTTTTTTTTTGGCTTAAAATAAATTTGTTTAATACTCACCTGTTGGTACAGTGTTACAGATATATCGCAGGAATGTCCAATTACTGTACAGGGGGTATAGCATGGTTATCAATTCTGAATTATTGCAGAGATGCACAAATGAAAGAATATCATTTAAATGTCTAATTGTATATTTTAATTGTTGCTTGTCATCTTGATTGTATTAGAAACTGTGCAATCATTAAAAGTGATTATTCTTTTTATTTTGTGATTTCATTATTTTTGAATTAGCTGATATCAGACTCTTTTAAATTTTATTCCCATATGACGAACACAATTGGTTGACAGGACAGATCCCAGTTTTTTATATATCTGTCAATCCAAAACTATCGTCTTCAGGTTGTCATAAAACAAAGACACTCATGAAAATCAATACGTAACATATTCAAATATTGGAACACCTCACCCCCTGTCTGTGAAATGAATCAATCCCAACCGCTTGGCGTCTTTGTACCTTGGCCTGCAGGTCGTTCACCCTATACTCTGTTATCAAACTCAGTCTGTTAGTGGTTGATAGGTAGAATGCAACACGGTCAAGTTCAATTTCATTTTCACAAAATACTGTGCTGGGAAAGGTTGACAAATTTTGAAAGTGTTCTTGTGCTGTGTGATCAGCTCTGAAACTCTGTAGCTTTGTGTGCAGTTAAAAGCAAGGACAAAGTGTCTGTCTGTCTCCTTTCATCAGTGGTTACGTAATCACCCACGCCAATTACAAAAAAATATGTCGTGAGAGCAATGCATTCTGCCTCAGACAGTAGATATGAAACGAAGGCAAGGTGTGTAATGCATACACACTGTGGATACAGATCTCTTCTGGACATGGGGTAAGATGCTGCTCTCTTAAATGTACAAGTAATTTTTTTTTTGACTTCTCATTTTCCTTTTACAATTCTGCTTTGTACTGTTCATACATGCATATACCATTGTGTTAGCTATCATTGTTTGCTTTGGATCTGCAAATCCACTGCTGAACAGTTATATGTTAAACGACATTTCCAATTGATTTTTAGAGCTCCTTTAAATCTACCTTAGCATGAACTAGATAATCTAAATGAAACTTTTTTTTGAACAATTTGAAGATAGGAAACAAAATGGGGATTAATTACAGTGGTCCTGGCCAAAAAAAATAGGAACTTTTTATACCTTTAGGTTTACACAGGGTGTGCTAATAGGCTTAAAGCTGTCTAGTGGAGGGACAGATATTGATTTCTGACTTAGCTGTTTTGTCTCTTTTTGATGGTGTATTATTAAGTATTATTTATCATGTGTAGTGTATGTACAGAAGAGAAAGTGTATAATGTTCAAATATTGACCTGTAGTGTATCAAAAATGTAAGGAATGGAGTCTGCTTCCTGATAAGTACTGTCCTTGGGTTGTGACCAGCACAGAAGTGCTCAGTTTTAACAAGCATTTCTTGAAATCTAGAGTATTTTGAAGTTGTCTGCTTTTATTTCGTTTAAAGTATTTTATGCCAAAATATTTAGGAATTACAGTGGACATCTTTAGCTATCTTTTTTTTGGTGATAAACTGGCAACAGACATGTGACCTTGCTTGGTGAAGTAATCCTGTCTGGGGTAGCAAGAACAGAAGGTCACAGTGTCTGATACAGTCATGGCTCTAAAATCAACTAAAAAATGGCTCCTTTTATTCTACAGACACCTCTAGAGATAGTCAGTCTATTTGTTAGTTATTTGATGTAAACTTAGAAGAAAAAAGACAGGTCATTTCTTCAAAATCTGCTTGAATTTTGTCTACCAGAACTGAAGCGTAATGCATCATGGGATATGGGCGTTGCCATTGTCTGAGAGATGCGTCTGGTTATCAGTGTCTTTGTTGTTGCTTTAATATTATTTGCAAACCTGTGTTTGTGTTAAATTATTTGTATTTTTTTTAGCCTGCATTGTAGCTTTAAATATTTGAATTGTTAAATGTAAAAAAAGGAACATTTTAGACCATAGGTGTAATTACTTCTCTGAAGAGCTTTGTGATCTTCAGATAAGAGTTTATCCGTCCACGTGGTAACCAGATACATTATGGATAACAAGCTCACAGATAATGCTATCTACTAAGTACATTCCTTTTAATATGCATGTTTCTTTTCACATTTTTAGGTATAGAATGATTGCAACTTGCAATTTAGTGAAATTTCTAATTTGCGGATATTTCTACTTATTTGCTTGTTATAGGAGTGTATCTTGGATTGATGATGGGGAGGGCAATGGGGGAAGCGGGAAGACGGGAACTGCAAAGGGGCAGGAATATAGGCTGGATAAAATACGGGGAGGGCTGGAGCTTTAGGTTGAGGCAACCTGCTGTTGACGATAGCCAAATTGTGGAAGGGGGGACATTAGGAAGACAGTATAGTTTCAATGGATGAAGGTTATCTTAAAAAGACAGACACAGTTATGGAGAAGGAAGGGGGAAATAGGGACAACTATCGGTATTTGGTAATGATTACACATTAAGTGTGGGAAGGATGGGGAGAAGAATTATATTTTAAAGATATATCAGGTCAGAATAGGGGAGCGTGTTGAGGTAAATGGCAACTATTTGATGTAAGATGGTTGGGGTTAGGGACAAAAGAGAAGGGAGAGACAACAACTATTTCATAAAGTGAGGAGGAAATGGAAGGGGAGAACGACTTGTAAAGATCACTGAGAATGGGAGGGAACATGAGATCAATTGTCGGAAAGATGGTTGATGGGTGTGTGTGTGGGGGGGGGGGGGGGGAGAAGAAAGATGATATATGAGAACAGACAGTAGGATGATTCATACTGGAGACTCTTTTACCTGACTAGACAGACAGTCATAAATTATCAGTCTGAGTATCATCAACTCTTTAACTTTATTCTGGTTGACATTTAGATAATACTATTCTTTGCATCAATTACCTGTAGTATGATGCATTTACCATCACAGTTCACATTTAACTGAATTCTATGGAAGAACTGCATGTAAATTGTTATACTGTAATTTAAAGTGACCGTATGGATAAGGATTAGGTATTTATTTTGGATTTTTTTATTTATGAAACAATTTTATCATGGCTTCCTACTTGAAAAATTAATGTGAAACAACATTTACTAAGTCCGTGTTTGTAACTCAATAAATTGCAAAAAGCTAAAAAATGGTGTAAAAAGTTGGTTATTGTACGTACACTAATAAACATTTTGCACATTTGTTATGCTTTTTCAATTTACTGACTCAGAGTTACAAAAAAAGGACTTGGAATATTTTGGTTCACACTGATTTTTCAAGTAGGAAGCCATGATAAAATTGTTTCATGTATTAAAAATCCAAAATGTCATCATCAAGGTATATGACTGGAAAATTAACTTCTAAATTAATGATTTGAAGCTTGTTGAAGTAGAATAATGTAGCGATACTACTACTTTCCACTATCCCTATTGATGACTTCAAAGTGAACTCCGTAGTGTGCACAAGAATTGTTTACAAAAAGGGAATTTCATAAACCACCTTAGGACTGTAATTGCAGCGTATTAAGCTTATAAGTATCTATGTGGGTTTTCGTTTTCTATTGTTGGCTGAGGTTCAGTGAAATGCCACAGATTTTAATTCAGATAAGACTCAGACTTGTGTGTGTCAAGAGTGGTCCAAAACAAACAGGAATTTGTTCTAAGCCAAATATTTTCTCTATAACCAAATCTTCTGTATATTAAAGACGTTTTCTGTTCCGTTTCAGGTCTCATACAGATTGCAAGAAAACTAGGCCTCAATCTTCTTGCACCAAGGAAAAAGATTTCTGTGTTATTGATAGGTAACCATTCTGCTGGCAAGAGTTCATTTATCAATTGGTAAGTACACTTATTAATATTCCAGTTATCAGTTGGTAAGTACACATCAATATTCCAGTTATCAATTAGTAAGTACACCGATCAATATTCCAGTTATCAATTGGTAAGTACGCTTATCAATATTCCAGTTATCAATTGGTAAGTACACTTATCAATATTCCAGTTAACTAATGAACACACTTATCTATATTCTGGTTATCAACTGATAAGTACACGAATCAGTATATCAGGTATCGACTGGTAAGTACACTTATCGATATTTCAGTTATCAATGTACACCTAGCAATATTCCAGATATCAGCTGGTATATGGTATTGTATAGAAACTGCTGACCACTGAATGGTGATGATTTGAAATGTTGCAATCTGTATGTGTGTCATTTGATATAGCCATCATGCTTGAGGCAACACTTAAAAGCCCAGTCTCCGTGATAATGATGATAATTGTACATCTAATGATGATGGAGGCTCAACATTACAGTGGCATTTAAGTATCAATTTAAAACACAGTATATGATCAGAACAGGAGTCCAAGCCACACAATTTTTTATCTAGTACCCAGATTAGCATACACATTATGAAAGAAAGCCTTATTGAAGGTTTTAATCTCTGTCAGTGGAAAACAACTTGAAAATGTGGTACCTGCCACTAAATTGTTAATGACTATTAATATAGTTCAAATACAAAATTTGATGTACTTTAAATCAGATGGACACTTCTTTTTTAAACTTCAAACTGGCCCCCACCCCACAGTACAAGTACTCATGGTAAATGGGTAGTGGGCAGGAAGACAATACTCCCTGCTATATGTATGTAGGTTATGTAATGTTGGTGGTTATCTGCCTGTAGAGATAATTAGCATATATACACTGTTTGTCTACTGGTATACCAATGTATGCAAATTTATCAAGAAATTACATGTAACAGTTTTGTAGTTAAATTACTGATAGATGCAAACTTATGTTGAGTAAGTAACAAAACGTTGTGATTAGTTATTAACCTGATAACTAGACAGTTCAAAATTTTATATGCATTGGACTTCATTTACAATAGCCAGGCGGTAGGGGGTTAACACAAGACAAGACAGATAGGGCAGGTATGCAAATTACATTTTATTATTTGCATATGATGAATATTTAATAGGTGGTAATATCACTATTAATGCCTCCACCTGTTAGCACAAGTAAGTCAAATGTAAGAAAAAATCAGCATTCGATCATAACTTAGTAAATTTAGTAGCAATGCCTCCTGTGTGCTTTAATTCTGACATGTGGGAAATTAATGTACTAAGGGACATATTCTTGGAGGGATTTAGGCAGTTACCAGTGGTGCATAATTATATAAATTAAGAAGCGCCGTGAGTTTTGGAACGAGACAGATGTTATGAAACATCTGCTTACTTTCTTTATCATTCTTTCTGTCAGAATTTTTTTGGGGGAAATATTTCAATTTTGAAAAAGTTGTTTAAAATCAGACTGAATGATTGTAAAAACCACAACTATAGTTTGCAAATCAAACTTGGTATGTCTACTTGCAGGTGGAGTAAGTCTGAGCTCTATTCTCGTCTCCCCCCCCCCCCCCCCCCCCCCCCTTACACTGTACATCCTGTGAAGAACTGTGCACAAAACTAGCATTGTAGAACCTCACACTCACACAGTGCAGGGATGGAAATGACAAAAAATCAACATGCCCAGCTGTCAAATATTATCAAGTGGTCAACTCTCTACTTATTTGACGTTTCCTTGACTACAAAAGTCCCTACGCAGATGACCAAATGTCATGAATCAATCAGCACTTTCATATGTTTCTCCTTACATATTATTATGTGGGCGTATGCTGCCATATTGAATGTACGTTGAGCATACACATAAAGATGGCCTTTAGAAATTATGGAAGTTTAAGGACTTTTAGTCATCCAAGTAGGGACTATATGTATTGTAGTCAAAGCAAGAAAGTAATCAGGGAAATGATTGCCAATGTTTTGACTGGCTGGACCTGCTAATTCAATGATATGAGACAGTGTGCATTGATAGGTTCTGGGTTTTTGTACAATTTTTCACAGATAGACAGGAACCAAGTCCCAATTGCTTCCTCTGCTAGACTATCATTCATGAATAGTGATTTCCAGTGGGTTTAGATTAACAAGAATACTGTTTATACAGTGATAACTGTGTCAGATATACTAAGCTGTACATCAGCTGTGACGATAGTCTATGATAAAAATGATTCAATTATTTCGATATCTGATAACAAGCACAGCTGATACCAGTATATAAAGGTAAACGAATTGTTCTCTGAAATCCTGTGATATTGAGTGGTACACAGGGAAATTTTTAATGGCTTGATGCTGCAAACTGGAAGTAGTCAGTCACTTAGTCTAGTTCCTACAGGATACGAGTTACGATTTCCACGATGATCTCCACTCACTAGGTCTAGTCAAAGTCAAACGTTTTACCGTTAATCTGGCTTAACCCCATGCTGGGCAAAGGGTAAATGGCAAATGTCAGTAGTAATCCATCACAAATTGACAGGTAGTTGTAATTGGTTTACTTCCTTCAGAGAGTTGCTCATTAATATTCAATTAGTACAGCAGTTTTGACTATTAAGTCCTGTAGGGATGTTATAACATTATATTTATATGAACACTGTCAGGGGTAGCACAGATTTGACTAGACGTAGGGAGTGGAGATGATCGTAGTAATGATAACTCGTCACTAACTGTCTTTTATTACTGTAATAATACAAATCTGTTGGTGTATATTTTGACAAAAGGCTAAATTGATGAATGGGTATATTAGCTATTGATATGTAAATCAAATATAACATTAATTCACTAATAGAAAGTGTACATGTTAATTAGAAAATGTAAACGTTTACGGAAAATGAACTGAATATTAATTAACAGTTATACCAATGAAACAGGATTATGACATCATATCAAAAAGGGTACAATTTATGCCTATGTTTATATAATCTGCAGTAAATTTGTGTTGTATTCATTTACTGGTGGTGAAAACTTGCATTTCTTGTGAGACTTAGTTCCCAGACCAATTTCCTTGTTTGTATAAAATTGCTGAGACAATTTTTTTGTGGGTAGAAGTGGTAAGTTTTCCCGAAAACAACGTCAAATTTTATGAATAACAAAATCATACTGTTTAAAATGTATATTATACACATATATATATTTTGTTGTTTCATTTACTCCAAACTGATGTTTGTGAAAATTGTTTTAATAAAAATTCTCTTATTTTGTATTGTCAGGTACATAGAAGAACATGTCCAGAGAACTGGTGTGGCCATCGAAACACAAGGTTTTACCTTTGTTACAAGTGGGAGGAAACGAGAATCACTCACGGTAAGATTTAGACTAGAGGGAGTTATTTCCTGCCTAGAACCATTACTTTTAGAGAGATTTTGTTTATTTCCATGTCTATCAGATAGTCAGTCTCCTATCTGTGAATAAATCTAGTCTTGAATTGAAATAAAGTTGCCTTATTGTTATATTCAGTGTAATGTGATTTTCTTTATCTGATTGTTTTGTGTCTGTGTTCTTCTGGGTTTCTGTGATCATAATGATGTCATACATAATGACCTGTAAGTAGCACATTAATACAAATGATCCCATCAAGTACCCGTCTGCATCAAGTCTGGCTATTGATTTATGACTTGGTTTATTGCAGTGTCTGATTGCATTAAGTTGTGTGAACATGTGTTATGTCTTGTGGCTATGTGTATGTTGTCTATCCTTTGTTCTATATCCCGGCCTGTGTCTGTTGTCTATCCTTTGTTCTATATCCCGGTCTGTATCTGTTGACCACCCTTTGTTCTATATCTTGGCCTGTATCTATTGTCTATCCTTTGTTCTATATCCTGGCCTGTGTCTGTTGATCACCCTTTGTTCTATATTTTTTGGCCTGTATCCTTTGTTCTATATCTTGGGCTGTGTCTGTTGTCTATCCTTTGTTCTATTTGTTGGCCTGTATCCTTTGTTCTATATCTTGGCCTGTGTCTGTTGACTACCCTTTGTTCTATTTCTTGGCCTGTATCCTTTGTTCTATATCCTGGCCTGTGTCTGTTGACCACCCTTTGTTCTATATCCTGGCCTGTATCTATTGTCCATCCTTTGTTCTATATCCTGGCCTGTGTCTGTTGTCCATCCTTTGTTCTATTTCTTGGCCTGTGTCTGTTGACCACCCTTTGTTCTATTTCCTGGCCTGTATCTATTGTCTATCCTTTGTTCTATATCCTGGCCTGTGTCTGTTGTCTATCCTTTGTTCTATATCCTGGCCTGTGTCTGTTGTCCATCCTTTGTTCTATATCCTGGCCTTTGTCTGTTGACTGGCCTTTGTCTGTTGACTACCCTTTGTTCTATATCCTGGCTTGTGTCTGTTGTCCATGCTTTGTTCTATTTCTTGGCCTGTGTCTGTTGTCTATCCTTTTTCTGACTCTTTGCCATATGTCTGTTAGTTTATCCTTCATTCTATCTATTGACCATGTGTCTGTTAGTTGTATTTTCATTTGTTTTATCTGCTAGCTTGTGTCTGTTGTTAATTCTGTGTGCTATTGTTTCTATGCATATTATTAGTTGTCTATCCTATGTCCAATTATGTTAGATATTAGATATATAGATCCTTTGTTCTGTCTCTATTAGCCATGTGTCTCTTATTTTTTTTACTTCATTATATCTCCGGGCTCTGTTTCTAGAAAATTGTACATCCCGGGGTTGTTCTGTTTCCCAACCATACAAGATATACATCTGTAACAAAATTATTCTTTGTTCTAAATTGTTATGTGCCAAATAAAGCAGTGTTTTGCTTGTATTAGGGCATGTATTTTGAATGTACCATTAGACATTTTCTCAATTCAAGGCCATGTGTCATTATATGTAAAGTTTATAACGACACTTAGTTGAAGTGTGATTATATGTAAATTCAATACTCTGTCATAAATGATGGTTTTATAAAATATAAGGTTTCAACAGAGTAAAGAGGTTGAAAGGAGATTTAGTGATTTTCCAAAAGAAGCAAAAAGAGAGAAGACGACTTTGAGGGGATATGAATTTTTGATTGTTACAGTACACCCTCAGAAATCACTGAAGACATTGATACTTAAATTATAAACCTAATTCTGAACATCAGACCTGAAATGCATTTTAGTTAATCTCGCAAGTTTGAAAACAACATTTTAAAAAATGGTAGAATAAAAAGGTCAGAAATTAAATATAAATGTTTTTGTTTCTTGTAGTTTATACTTATCTGTTCACTTCACAGGGCAATGCAACCCTCCATCTTTACCCCCACTTCAAAGAACTTTCTGATATTGAAGGTAAGTCTTTAAAATTTAGTTTAAGAGATTAAGAAGGTGAAGGGATTTTTCCGACTTGAAGAGCATTTTTTCTTGCAGGAAGACAGTCTAGGTATCTGTTCTACAGACAGCTGTATCTCCGTTGAACATGATTTGGGAAGTTGTTTTCGTAGGCCTTAGGTGAAGTCTAATGTAGCCTTTTAATGATATATATTTTTGCCTATTGGTAAATTAGATATCTCCTAGGTATGAATTTATCGAGACATACTGCATGCTGAGAGGTCAAATCTCATATGTCACCGTATGTAGTTTAATCATAGACCCTACACCAAGTTGGTGTAGGGTCTATGGTTTAATTAGCTATGTCTAAGGTTTCAATGAATAAAGTGTACAGTTATAGGCAATTGTAAAAGTGCAACTTTTGTAGCATTTCACAAGGAGCTGTGTGGGTCATGATGTTCTATATAATATGGGGTCGTGATGGTTAGAGTGATTAGAGTGGTCAGCTTGGAATCTGCAGGTTGCACATTTGAGCCCCATTGCTGCCATTTGTTTCTGAATGGCTAAAGTCCTTGGGCAAGATTTGAACCACCATTGTGCATCAGTCAACCCAGCTATTATAATTGGCGACCTTTTAGGATAGATATTGTGATGTGAATGCTTTAAACGTATGCATATATAGGCTGCAATAGATTTTATGGAAGTAAAAGGGCTGTTGTGCCGCTGTAGATCCATGCCAGGGGTAATAATTGTAAAGTGATTTGAGCACAGAGTGGGAAAGCGTTATATAAAACAAACATTATTAACACTATTATTATTATTATCAATTTAGTATCGGTAGTTACACTTAAAATATTAACAGAGAGAGAACTATCGGCTTGATCGTGATCTAGTTGTCAATTTCTTACCTGACCATTGCAACATGTAGCGTAGCTGTGTATGTTTCACATCCTGCCCACGTGATGAGTAGTAATTCAA
The DNA here is from genome assembly GCF_964340395.1 of Glandiceps talaboti. Classification (NCBI taxonomy): domain Eukaryota; kingdom Metazoa; phylum Hemichordata; class Enteropneusta; family Spengelidae; genus Glandiceps; species Glandiceps talaboti. The sequence goes on along the minus strand of NC_135566.1, from coordinate 15,921,299 downwards.
CATCAGTGTACGTTTCAAGGATAAGATTCAACTGAATATGAAACGATATCCATGAAAATGCTGCGATGTATTTCATTTTTTTAAAAAGAGAAAGTGCTAGATCAATTATTTAATAACATTTTTAAATAACATTTTTAAAAAATGTAACAAAGTGACATTAATCTGAAATCAAACAGAACTTAAGAAATGATATGTATAATGTGTGATATATATAATGTCAGGAACTATAATAGTAAATTTTGTAGACACCACCAGCAAAATAGAATTTACAAGGTGTCTTGTTCTAAGTATTAAGTGACTAAAAGCTGTGTCTGGCATTTGAGAAAACGGAAGCAAAAAATTAGTACATGCAGACAATGGTTCTATGCAGATGCCCACATACATGTATGTCTCATTTTAATATCCTATTACGTCATCAATGTTCAATGTCCATGTCTTGATAATTCCAATATAATTTTTTTTTTGGAATCACAAAATTATTGGATGGTATTGGGATAAGTTTTAGGTGAAGATTTTTTGTTGGTCTGTAGAAGAAATTAATGCAGATACCAGAATAAGATTTTGTATTATCACCATCTGTGATATTCTGACTGCAGTTTTCCTACATGAAATCAAACTCAAACCATTGACTTCTTCGTAAAATTTTATATCATGTTATCTTGTCTGTAATTATGTCTGAAAGTTTTAATAATCTTCCAAAAACATTCTCGGAGTACCGGTAGTTAATACAAAGCTTAGTCTTGTAGATATGATGTACAAATATATTGACTTTATATCACTCTTGATCATTTGATTTCTTTGTATACCAGTGTGATACCCACAATGCCTTGCATTGCTACACTTCACGCTGCAAGCTATTGTCACATCTTTCAATTGTCAACAGCTGCTACGTGGAGTGGAGCAAGGTCAGAGGTCATTTCTGCCAGGTCAAAGCCTGTCTAAAAAGTTTTTAAGAGGTGATACTCAGAAATTATTTTAATGGTGGCATCTTTTATTCTCGCATCTTAATTCTTCACTACTCTTAGATGTAGGTGCTTTACTTTGAGAACGAAATCTAAGCTGAATTTGACAACTGCATCTAACCTGTAATTGAGTGATAAATTTATACGGTATTTGAGAAATGACATCAGGTGTTGTTTAATACTTGCCGTGAGATGTATGTTCATGTATGTATTACTGACTTGTTAAGAGTTACATTTCACCAATTTCTGTACATGTACCTTTTGTTGTTAACATACGTGGATTTATGGTGGTGAATGTTATTAGCCGATTAATGGTGAGATGATACAAAAACAAAGACAAATTTGAATCACATTTTAGGGCTTGGTCGAGTGTTGTGAGATTGAGTGTCCTAGGGTCAATCAGCATAGAAAAAATTCAGTAAAAGATCAAATAACCAGAGTAAAAGAAACCGTTTGGACCATATGGTTCTTGTCCTTGTATGCCAATGTAGACTTGATAAATGCAATGGTGTGTGGCCAGAGTCTATGTGTGTCACTGTCAGAGTGTACGGTAGGTTAGACTGTAAGGTACGTCGTGTTGTTAAGCCCTATCAGGCTTCCGGCTGATAGCATGGCATGAATTTCTGTATCTAAAAGATTAAGTCTAGGTGTCACTTATCACATTTGATCATATAGATGTATCATTGTATAGGTGTGTTGACCACCACAGCAACCAGAAGAAAGGTGTAACAACACTATACTAATCAGATGTCAATAGAGTATGTACTGCCTATCCTTCATAGTGGCAACAGATTTTTGTCATTTTCAACATTGTCAGCATCTTTAGTGGTAAGAATGTATGAAGTTGGTTATAACGATATTATTGGCATCATTGGAGCAATGGAAATATGCTGCCCATTAACATCAACAGCATCTGAGGTTAGCAAAAGTGAACTATGCTGCCCACTACAACATCAATGCTATCAATTTGGCAAAAATGAACTATCCTGCCCATTGCAACATCAACACCATCAGTGTAGCAAGAACAAACCTTCCTGCCTATTGTAATATCAACAGAGTCACTGTGTAGCTGCCCATCATTAGTTTAGCAAGAATGTACTGCCCTGTCCATCCCACTTGAAGCAATATGTTGCCAGTTGACTGCTATCTGACAGACATACAGTGTGGTTTGTATTGTACTGCTGATCATTAAGTAACAATGCCACCATGTGGTATGGGTTTATTTAGAATCACAAATTCATAAGCATCAGCTTAATGATGACCATGGATGACCTGTCCATTACAGAAAGTTCATTAGCATGATGAGGATGAAATCATGTTGACCAATCCATCCATCACGCATACCAATATAACCATGGTGACCTAAACATCACAAGGTCTTGAATAACATCGAAACCATGGTAACCTGCTCATCAGATGGTCATGAATACACCATGGTAAGCTGTCCGACAAAAAGGCCAAGAATACCACCATAACCGTGGTAACCTGTTCTGCTTCAGGTCATGGTGCCAATTAATGTAACCATGGGAACTGGTTATCATTAGTTCATGGATACCAGGGTAACCATAGTAACCAAACTGTGCTCATACTGTTCATCACTAGATCCTGCTGATAATCCTAATGCCTAAAGATGCAGCATGATGTAGTGGTGTGCAGTGGAGTTAACATATATCAACAAACAAATCACAGGAGGCGATATATCACCATAACCATCTGGGTGTTTAGTGGAGTTAACACACATCAACAGATAAACCATTGGGGTGATGTCATTGCAAGCATATCAGTAAACATAATCATTTTCCCATCAATATATATTGTTTTATGTGGGTAATATAATTGTATGGTAGCACAAGTGAATCATTCGTACAGTAGCAGAAAAGTTTACAACTGTTCTGGATTCTCTCATTGGGTGAAGAAGGGAATAATCAATACAACATCCTCTCATAGAGTCATTGTAAATTTCAAGTTTGTGGTTATTCTTCAGTAAATATCACTTGTTACTATCGTCGTACATGTCATTTAAGGTATTCCAGTCAATAATTATGATAACAAGTCAATAATTTTCACAAGTCAATAACAGCATCACAAGTCAATAACCATGATTACACATTAATACCTATGATCACCAGTCAATAACAGCATCACATGTCAACAACTATGGTCACAAGTCAATAAGTAGCATTACAAGTCATTTATCAAATGTTGCAAGTCAATAACAAGAATTGCAAGTCAATAACTTAAATATCACAGGTCCATATCTAGCATCATAAGTCTAAAATCACAAGTCAATAATAGCATCACAAGTCAATAACTATGGTCATAAGTCAATAACTACTATCAGAAGTCAATAAGTAGCATTACAAGCCATTTATCACTGCAAGTCAATAACATAAATATCACAAGTCAATATCTAGCATCACAAGTCAATAACTATGATCACAGGTCAATATCAATCATGACACAAAAATGTTAACCATTATTCATGCTGTGGGTCAATAACTACCATCACATGTCCATATTGATTGTGGAACAGAGACGTGGATCACTCATTCATGCAACTATCATGGCACAGTAACAAAATGTGAATGTTTTTATCATCTTTATGTATGTAAATAACTCTAATTTCAGGTACATATTGTGAACTCATCCATTCAACAAGTGTTGTGACTGTCAACCACCTGAAGTTATTCTTTCACATTTGTTCAATGTACATGTATCATTGATATTTTATCATTATTCTTGATGGTTCATCTAATGGCACTGGTTTAGAGTTTGAGAACACTTATCAAACATAAAATGTGAATCATGTCATTAGTTACCATTCTGGACAAAAAGCATCACTCTGTATAAAACACTAATCATTTCTCTCCATTTGCAGAGGTTGACATTCCATTGTTTTCAGAAAGATGTAAAAATCAATCACTTGAACCGATTCTTTTCATGCCATGCAAATCGTATGGTGTTCAAAGGTCACTGCCATAATTCAAATCTTAACATAATTATCCCCATCATCATTAATGAGTTTTTATTCATTAAAAAAATGCATATTTGAAGACAAATAAGCCATCCAACCAGCATGTCTGTTTTTTCGCTGCCAGCATTTCTACCAACCTTGTCTGCCTGCCTGCCTGCCTGCCTGCCTCCTCAGTTTTGCATCCTGCTTGTTTGCACCATAGCTTGTGTTTGTAGTTCTTCATTTGGTTGCTCTGTTTCCATGGCAACAAAGCTGCCAGGTGAAGAGCTATTGTCGTAAGCTACTAACCTTGCACTATAAGCTGAAGCACCCTTACTGTATATATTTTGTTTTAATTGCGTGGCCTAAATGTTCAAGTCCCCATGGTTTGATTTTATCTATACCTGCCTGTGTTTTGTCTTTAACGCGTTGTCTTCAATTGTGATGGCTTTAGCGTTAAGTCTTAGATTAACTTGTCATTTGCTACCTTACCTTCATGCCAACAATACCCCTTTAATTTGCTTTGATTGACCGTTTAGTATTTTGCCGTGATGTCTGAAATTGAATAAGACATTGAAATTGTGGTGAATGGGTTTTTTCATCCTAAAGACTACTTGGTCTACGTCAATCCGAATTGATAAGATGTTGCCAGAACTGTTTGTCATAGCAACAGCATGGTTGCCCGTGGTAATGATGACATCACAAAAATAAATGCTTTCTTTTTCCCTTCCTGTGTTGTGAGGCAACTGTAGTTATGACACCTATACGTCATAGCTAAAAAGGTCGAATAACATTGTAAATAACTACTTTTTTATTCCATTTGATGAAATAATATGACTGTCAAAGTCTGCTGGGAATGTTGCTCATCATTTTATTTGTATCGATGTGATATGTGTTGAAATTATAATGATAAAAATAGTAGGCGTATAGTCGGTAACCTTCAATCCATCCTGTCCAGTCTTACATATACATGTTGGGAACTTTAGTAATTTATATAATGGCTTCTTGGTATGATACATGAAATGCCATGTAGTAAGTATGGGTTCCAGACCACAAAATGCCCTGTAGTAATTATGGGTTCCAGGCTGTGAAATGCCCTGTAGTAATATGGTTCTTAGCTATGAAATGCCCTGTAGTAAGTATAGTTCCAGACCATCAAATGCCCTGTAGTAATTATGGGCTCCAGGCTATGAAATGCCCTGTAGTAAGTATGGGTTCCAGGTCGTGAAATGCCCTATAGTAAGTATGGGTTCCTAGGTATGAATGCCCTGTAGTACCGTAAGTATGGGTTCCAGACTATGAAATGCCCTGTAGCAAGTATGGGTTCCAGACCATGAAATGCCCTGTAGCAAGTATGGGTTGCTACAGTGTAGCTATCAAATGTCTTGTAGTAAGTACATGTTCCAGGCTGTGAAATTTAATGCCCTGTACTATTAAGTATGGGTTCCAGGCTATGAAAATTTGCCTTGTAATCCCTCTTTTTTCCCATGAGAGCCATTGTGCAATGTCCATTGTAGATGACAGATTTAGGTGGCCATGTTACAACACGACTGAAAGGTCCAACCATAATACGTCTGCTTATGTAACTACTGGCTACCCCACGTCATGAGGGAGCACATTATATAAGCAAAAACAATGCCTGGGTCTTTCAGGCTAATATGTGTACATTGTATGAGAATATTGCATTGGTTTGCATACCATATACTTGATTCTAATTATAACCCCAAATGTTGAAATTCTTTGTCAAATCTGTAGAAATGCTAAAACATATTTTATCTTTTTCTGTGCCTTTGTTGTATATTTCGTATCTAACCAAGGTGTTACAGAGTATCTAAATACAGAAGTTACCACATCTAAACAGAAGAAATTCAGTTTGGTAACATTTGTTGATACGCCTGGTTTGGTGGATGGTGATATGAAATATCCCTTTGATGTGGATAGGGCTATAACATGGCTAGGTAAGTGAAATCTTACTCTGAGCAGACGACAAGCAAATCATTATTTTTGAAAATTCAATTTTTTGTCACATAGAAGAAATGGTTTACATCTTCAAAAACCAAATTCTATAAAAAGGAAAACAGACACGCAGTAAGCAGGTAAAATCTACCTGCATTTCTTGGCATTTTACCAGAGTTCCCCATCAAAATTACACTACCATATATGGTATGGAAATTAGCTTTTTAAAATTGTACAAGATTTCCCTCCTCTTGCTTTACCGGGGTTCCCAGACCTGGTTTAATATTACCGGTATGTACAAACTTAAACTGAAATGCAGTCATTCAATATTAATTGAAACTAAAATCCTGTACAACATGGCTACGATACAGTTGTAGCTTGGAAGGTAGAAATTCATATATTTGTTTTTCAAGGTCATCAACCTTTTTGCAAGTCTGATCATCATATTGTAAGGTCATCACACTTTTACAAGGTCGTTGAACCTGACACCACTATACATATGATGATTTGCAGGATATGTATAAGTTCTCCCACCCACAATCCACCCCTCCCCCCCACCTCCACCCCTTCCTCCCACCCAACTAAAGGGGGATAAAAATGTAGAAATTGTAGGTGGAGAAGGCCATCACTTGTAATTTTACTCAAGTGATTTTTATTTATTTATTTTTTTTTTGAGGGGGGGGGACCTCCCTGGGAGGTTCATCTTAAAACATACCACACATTCTTCACATGAAGTGAACACACACTGCAGTTGCAACTTGATATTTTTACACCATGTCATGTGTACAGGATTACAGAATACTCATTATAAGAGTGTCTAACGGACTACACATAAAGGCCAGTGTTTCAGTCCCAGGTTCTCATATTCATGTTATCTTCTGAGTGATTAAGATTAAGGTAAAGATTACATATATAGGACATCATTCTTTAGTTCTGGTTGAACCTTTTCTATAACTCTACCAGACAACTGTGTTTCACATCTCAATTATAAATCCTAATCACAACTGGGCCTTTCATTTTGTCCGACAGGAAACAGGTCTGATCTGATCTTTATATTCTTTGATCCGATTGGTCAAGCCTTGTGTAAGCGTACCCTAAATCTGGTTGAGTCGTTAAACGAACAACACAGTGATCGAATGCGATTCTACCTCAGTAAAGCTGATGAAGCGGGGCATGAGAGTGATCGCCAACGTGTCATGATGCAGATCGTCCAGGAGCTGTGTAAACGACCTGGGCTCAATAAAACTTGTTTCGACATGCCGACTATCTATGTACCCAACCTGACAAGTGGAAAGGTAATGTCTTATATATCCACACTAGAAATGAGGAAGTTCTGATTAGAAATATCTAAAATTATCAATTTTACTCAATGTACAAAATGTCAATACATGCAGTCAATTAATTTACTGATAACATAAAGAGGCATAATCTGAGCTGATTTATGCGGGGTTGGGGGAGGGTGGGGCACTGAGTAACATTTTCTGATGATTAAAATTGACTTGCAGAATTCAACTTACTGATACATGTATACAAAATGTACTTAACCATCACTTGCTGATATATGCAAACTCAACCTGGTGTTACGGCATAATTGTGTTATGTATACTAAATGGCAATAAATAAACCCCTATTATACACTCAACTATTTTATTACTACCCCCAGATGGAAATGTTAAATGCTGTTTAAGCCACTACATTGACATTAACATTATACTTACTAGATAACTTTAACAGGTGTTTTAATGTATTACAAGTATTTTTTACTCGGAGTCTAAAACATGATAACTTCAGCCTGTGTCAGTAAGTTGTAGTGTCATTTATATTACACAGTTCTTAAAATAAAGCTTTCTTCGTTCACATCTGTAAAATTTCAGTAAAGCAAAATCCTGTATTTTGTGTATTTTTTCACAAAATACCAAGTTATAAATTTTTTCATTTTCAAAGTGTAATATTAATTAATGTCACAATGATGTTAAATATCTTTTTAGACTGTATGTAACTCCTAGTACAGTACTATGGTACAAGCTCATGAAAGCCGGTCATAGTGTTACAGAACATGTAATGTCACTTTGCCCTGCATTCTCTCAGCTGATTTTGATTTCGTCTAGACTTGACCCACGTAATATGCAAATTAGCTGTTATTTCAGGAAAGAATCCCCACGTTTTTTTTATTGAATTATGAGGTCTTTGTCTGTCCAAAGCGGTTTGAGCAGAAACTCAAACAAAGAATGTCTAGACATTCAATGTCAGACACAACTGAGCTGCTCTCTGCTTGTAGTAACAAGTTCTACAACAAATGAAAATTTTTGGTTGTCTCTAGGTTAAGTATAATCTCAACCAACAACACAGACAATCACAACACAATGTTATCTGTGTCTTTTTTTTTACAGCAATCAGCTCCCAGGACTTCATGAATCATGATTTATTGAACAGTGATGAGAATTAATGTAATAGCGTTTCACAAATACATTGTACAAACCAGATTTGCATGATCACCCAACATTATGTTCATTCCCATGTGACACGTACTATACCAGTAAGGGGATATCATGTATAATCATGCCTCTGAGTAGAATGACAACTAGTGATATCTGTTAGGATACTTAGCTTCTGTTCAAACGCCCCAATCACAAATATTAATCAACATAAATTTTGTCAATACATGTAGTTTGAATTTTTTTTTTAATTCATCTCTTTGTAGTTAATATGCAGTAGATTATATTATATTATATTAGATTAGATTAGATTAGATTAGATATACTTTATTGTCCATAAAAACATGGAAATTTGTCTTGGCACCAGGCAAACATCAAATGCAATGAAAGACACGACATATATACAGACACAACTTACCCGATGTAAAAATGAAGGTATATAGCTAATTAAAAAATAAAAGTGCTTGCTTATGCTACAGAAAAAATGACTGAGAACATTAGCATTAAAAATTGCGTTTACTCTTTGCCAAGTCCAAGTTTGAACGTTTCACAGCAGATGAAAGAAAGGACTTCTTAAAAACGTTCTTTATTTTGTTTATTTCGTTTATTTGCCATAGAAAGAATGAATTTGTCACAGTATGCCATACATATACAGAAATTGACAAACTAGCAAAATTGCGCAACTCATCTGTATAGAATACAATTGAGAGTTCTATGGCCGGAAAACAGGGAAAAGCTAAAGTGTAGCTTGTAAAAATCTGTTTCCCGAGTTTGGTACTTTACAATTCGTAGTACAATGAGAAATAATGAGGGCTTTCTAAAAGAAGAATGTAAAATTTGGAGCTCTGGGCATCATTAGGCGGTAACCTGATAATAGCTACGATGTACAAAGTGTGTAAAATGAAATTTTCCAAGTAACATTACTGAACTTTATTGTAATTTTTCACAATTTATCAATAGTGTACATTTCACATGTAGCGAATGTAGAGTCGATGCTGGTCATTCCACAAAATGAAAGGATAAAATCTCGTCCTTGAACATTTGTCACCATTTAAAAAGAAACACTTATGCTGGTTGTTTTTTTGTTTGGGGTACCAACCAGCTACTGTTCAATTTTCCAATCAAAAATATTCATAAAGATAGGAATTTTGTCTATATTGTGTTTGTTCTGGAATTTATCAACTTTGTAGTTATACAGAAGTCGTTTGTTTGTTTGTTGGTAATGATTGCTCCAGTACAGACGTATCCTGGTCTTTCTTTGTAAATCAGAAGGTTGTCAATTTACAAGTTGAAAGGTCATGTTTGCTATTTGCAAATAGTCAGGGTATGAAATGAACACACTATATAGATCTGTTATAATTTAGTTTACCATGAATTTAAGAATTTAAGAAAGATGGATATAATTTAGAAGGATGATAAGAATAGAGTATTATGCCATGGGTCCGCCTGCCCTAGTAGTCTGAAAAATCCTGGCGTTTGTCCACTTATGTAACAACTGGCTATACAAACAAATTTGAAGTGGAAACAAGAACTGGATCTCTTCACGAATTAATTCATAAATTCACCAGTTTTGTAAACTGCAGCAAAGGAGTATAGAAATGAATTGAATCTTTTGTCAACTTTTGCACCTCAGATGAAACTAGAAGTATTTGCTACAAAATGAAGTCATTATCACAGTGTCTTTTCTTGGGTAATATCATGCTATTTCTAAGAAATTTACCAAGGTCATTCTTACTCTGTGGGTGTATTCAAATATTTGACCTTCTGCCATGGAGATTCCTATGTTGGTGGACCTGAAATCTGTATTCTAATTTTTTGTACAGACTACACGTTGTGTGAATCAGATTGAAGAGGTGTGCAAAGAGATTGAGAAGACTATCAACCAAACAATACAGAACACATTGAATATGTTAGAGAAAGATTGTGAGAAGATTTCAGGCTTAATAGATGAAAAACTTGATACTGATAGGTAAGTTAGGTGGTCTTCAATTAGTTCCCTTATCCTGGTACTGAAGTATTTCTGCTTAATGTTAAAGGAAAATGCCAGTTGGATTTATTTTTATCTTCAGTGCAGAAATAAATCTGACTGGATAGCAGTAATCAAAACAAGTGTACTTAAGGCAGAAATAAGTCTGACTGGACTTTTCCTTTAAGTTGATAGCTAGCAGTAATCAAAACAAGTGTACTTAAGGCAGAAATAAGTCTGACTGGACTTTTCCTTTAAGTTGATAGCAGTAATCAATACAAGTGTACTAAAGGCAGAAATAAGTCTGACTGGACTTATCCTTTAAGTTGATAGCAGTAATCAATACAAGTGTACTAAAGGCAGAAATAAGTCTGACTGGACTTTTCCTTTAAGTTGATAGCAGTAATCAATACAAGTGTACTAATGGCAGAAATAAGTCTGACTGGACTTATCCTTTAAGTTGATAGCAGTAATCAATACTAAAGACAGAAATAAGTCTGACTGGACTTTCAGTAATCACTACAAGTTTACTAAAGATGTAAATAAGTCTGAGGTATGACTTCGCCTTTAACAGTTTCATGATTTATTTTCTCATGATAGTGAAAAAGATCTAAGTGAATGCAAGTGTCCTGTATCCTGGCATGATAAAAATAGTATATACACTAGAGTGACATTGTAAGTGGTACTTTATCATGGTTGCTGAAAGCAGTGGACTGTATTCAGAATTCAGAAACTGTGGATGTAGAAAATTGGGTAGACTGCCTCACATCTGGGACAATTTATTCACAACACTGCCATCTAGTGGTGAACAGTAATCATCCTTAGTTTGTCCTGAGGAAGGCAACAGTCACATTGCCGAAACGTAACTTGGTTGTGTAACAAAGAACATAACTACATGTATATAATAAATTAGGATTTTTACATGTATAAAGAATTTTTCAGATGACACCAGATATTTTTCTTGATTTTAACTGAGAATGAGTGTGAGTTTTTTTGAACAAAGTAACAGAAAAAATTGAGGAGATTTTTTATTTCCAAGTCACACACACTCACACACTAACAAGGAAGTGACTTTATCATGTATGTTGTATATTCGCAGTGCTGCACAGTCATTCAACTTCAGAGCCCGTGGTAAAAGTTGTCTGTTTTCTATCCTGGGATGTCTCTTTCCAGCTCTGATATGCGTAGCATTGGCTCTCAGTAATTTGCCTGAAGAAATGATGGTAAACTCCCTCGGCAACGACACTTTTAAAACGATAAAAGAGGTCTACTTGGTAAGGCTGTTTCAGGTTATGTTAAACATTGCAACCAATATCATATAAAAGGAAAACTTTCTCTACAGAAACATCTTGTGAGTGTATCGTAGATCAAAAGAAATGACGGCTAAATTTTCATCATGGCTGCCAATCACTTGGAAGTACACTAGAAGCAGTCTGCAAACTATATACAAGAACTCCACAAGTTCCTAAATATTATATCATTGACAAAAACATACATACCGATGTAAACTAACTGAAAATACTATTTTGTCTTGAAACACTTGGAAAAGATGACTTTCATAGCATGATACAGACAGCACAACGATTCTTGCCTACATGGGCGCCAACATGTCATGTCAAAATTCTGTTTGTATACAGCGCCCCCTAGTGGCCAAACTATGCAATCTTTTATCTTTCAAATGACTACATGTGGCATATTTACAACATAAATGTACATCTATGCAAATTTACACTTGGGTCAACACACATACATATACACAACTACACACCTACAGATACACACCTGCATATACCCCCCACCCCCCACAAACTCTACCTGCCACAGCATTATAATAGCTATTCTATTTATTACAGAAACCCTTGCACAAGTTACAAGACTCTATACCAAGTGACTATCAATTGTACATCTTGGCAGCAGCCCTCATCATCTCCTTTGTACTAATTGTCCTGGCCAGGTTTTCAAGGTACAGTATACATCATTTTTCCTTTCTGTAAAAAAAACAGCTGAAATTTGCTTGGTTTGATTCGCTGTATATGATTTTAGAAAAATTAGAAAACAAACTTTGATATCAAATTTTAGGTGTTGTTTTTTAGTAGTTTTTTGATAGTCGTTATAGAAACCAACAAATTCATTCAATACAAGTTCGTGATACTTCCAAATCAGAGTAACTATGGCGTTTCAATTAGACAACATGTATTTTACATCTTGTACAACATTTTTTATTACAATTTACATAAACAAAATACAGGTACTGATACCACACATGCACAAGAAATGTTACATTTTATCTTACTGTAAACATAAATAAAGCATTTTGTGTTTGAATCTTCCTGTTTTATCCAACAAACATGTTGATTTGTGTTCACAGTAAAGATAATATGTATCATTTATGTTTACATGCCATCAGTGTGTGTATTTTGTTTTAAGTAATTTGTAACAAAAAAAAGCTGGTATGAGATGTAAAAAAAGCATGTTGCCAAGTTCGAACTTGAATAGTCACAGTGGTTTGCTAAGTTTACAGCTCTCTAGAGAAAATGTGCTAAAAATGGACATTCGCAAACTGTGGTCCGGTGGGATACCTATGAAGTCATATAGAGTGCCATTTTAGTCAGAACAGAAATACTGTTCAGTAAATGTGTTGTCACTCTCATTCTGTATAAGTGAGAGTCTTGTAAGACTTACCATAACTGTTACAGTACATGCATCTCACATTGTTAACACCAACACAAAATTGCCCCTGTTTAAGACACTATCAATTTTCAAAAAGGTTACCGCACATTATGAAATTTGGCTGTAATATATCACACTAGTACAATCTGTTTATAATAAAGCAATGAAGTGTCGGCGGGTAATTAGTTGATAGATTCCTTAATGAATTTGTGCATATGGATCGAGTACAAACTGCCACACTGCTGTGTGACTCATGTTATAGCGCCCTCAACGACAAAATGTTACACTTACTGACATGGCATGTACAACTTACAAGTAGCTTTAGGAACATTGGTCCAAATATGGCACACAACACAAGACCAAGCTTACAGAAATGTCTTACTTTCTAGAATAAAATCAGACAGAATGAAAGCTACTGCGACGTGAATTATTAGGATTGTTGAGTACCATACTTGCTGAGTGTTCTGAAGATAACATTACCAGCTCTATGTGTATAGCTAGCATTAATACCTCTGACTTGTTCTATTCACTAGGTTAAAGTCTACACTGTCAAGGAAAGAAAAGAAGCAATTTAGAGAGCAGAGAGACTATGTACAAAACCATGTCAAGAAAACAAAGGTAAATCTTGTCTCAGATGTTATGTTACATGTTACTAACCCCCCTCCACCTCCACCTCTCCCCTCTCACCCCCAGTAATTTATACGAGTGCCACTAGTGTTGCATTATAAGAACATTTGCACGTCAATGAGTTCTCGCAGAGTTATCTGTGGCAGTAGTTTCACAAACAATAAGAGATTGAGAATATAGTAGAAAAGATTGCAAGCTTGTGTACAAATACACTGAGTATACCCATGCTGACACTCCACTGTCATTGGGTTTGGTATTATAATTATTTATCTGAAACAACAAATTTCATAAAAATATAACTGCATGCATTCAAGTGGTTTTGTGTACTGGAATGATCACATGGTAATGTACATACAGGTATTATACACTTAAGTTTTGAGTTTTACATTACAGTAGAAATAGACATTGTGTGTGCATGTGTGTGTGTGTGTGTGTGTGTGTGTGTGTGTGTGTGTGTGTGTGTGTGTATCTATGTATGTATGTATGTATGTATGTGTGTATGTATGGATATATATATGCATGTGCGCGCGTGTGTGTATGTATGTATGTGTGTATGTATGTGTATGCATGTGTGTGTGTGCGTGTGCGTGTGCGTGTGCGTGTGTGAATGTGTATGTGGGCACCGATGCAAGAACTCCCTGGTACATACATTATTCCCATTGTGTTCATCAGCATAAATGACACCATACTTTGTCTCTGTAAGTTACAAGTCTTTTGCGTTTTCTAACTCTGATATTTTAATATTTTTTACAGGAAAAGTTGTATGCTGACTATTTACAGCAGAGTGTTGCTGCTCAAGATTTCTTCTAGTTTTGTTCAATGAAGCCAAGAAAATGAACAAAGTTATCCAAATTCAGGGTCTTATTTAAGTTCAATTTACGACCCCAAAGTCGTCTTTTTTCTTTTTATTTGTTGAACTGTAGTGTAATTTTTGATGTCTCACTTGAACATAGAATATGAATTGTCCTCCTGCCTATAAAGTAGAAGTACGTTGACCTTTTAGTTGTTGCCATAGTTACGGGATTTACCATGCACCAATGAAATGAAAGAAAAGACAACAAAAACAATGAAACTTATACCAAGCATCAGAGGGGACATAAATATGTCTCAGTATTATGTAAATTATGGTCAAAATATTTCTACTTTGGTTTATCATCTTTTTGATTGACATTCACGAAATGATTCTTGACATGCCTAGGCATAAATAACATTAGATAAACTTTTACTAATATTTTTAAATTCAGTTTTCTTCGTTTATCTTTGTACCCTCTGAACTTTGTAACCTTTGAACTTAGGAAAAACCTCATGTGTGTCTGCACATGCTATGGTAACTAAACCTGATCAACTTGCCATGAAAGTACACGTACCTACCTACCTACTGTTTTTACCTCAGGAACTTTCTGATTGCCTCATTATGCAAATAAAAGACTTCCGATAACAAAACCAAGTGGGTGTGACCTTTTACCATTCACATAAACTGATATGTGTTTTACAAGATATCGACATTATTTTGAAGATATTACAGGAGTTAACTCGTAAAATGTTCATTTCATTGTTTTGTCATGATGTCACTATACTAGACAAGGCAAGGCCAAAGATTAGATCCTTCCCTTTGTATAACTACCCTTGTAAGCACCATATCTGGTTGTATACAGTCTGGTGTGCTTTTCGTGGATACCAAATATACTGGAATTGACATTTTGTAAGTCTATCAGCTAGTCTGTGTGCTACCTCTGATATCTTTTATATTTAAAGTTCTACAGTGTTTTATATAGATTAAACAGTGAAACATAGATTCACAGGCCACCAACATAGCTGAATTATCATTATTACTACTTGGACCGAAGAGCTGTAGCGATGAGTTCAGAAAATGTCCTGCAATTCTCCTTTATATGAATAACATTGGTTACATAGGATGATGAAAAGTTAGTAAAGTAACTCTGTGGGGCGCCCTCACACATTGGTCAACCCCCTTTCATATAGAGCAGGACCTGTGAGGGTGAAGCAACTCAACATATAGATGATGAACTGTTCACTGTGATGGAGCTGACAAAACCTTCAATCCTGTTTTGCGCAACATGTTTTTTGTGTACATGTACAAACAAATCCCCCTCCCCTCCCCTCCCCTCCCCTCCCCAGGTAGAGAGAGGATTAAACTCCCATGTGAACTATCCTAGCAGTGGATCACATGAACATTTTTGTACAGCGCAGCAGTCGTCTAATTAGCATACAAGTTCCTCACTATGAAAACCTATCCAGTAACTATGGAGACACTCAAATAAAACTTCATGTTTAATCAGAAATTGACATGATTTGTGACATCATTTTTCCCCAAATGAATTCAGATATCATACAAATAAGCCACATTCAATGTATTGATCAAAACTTGGGATAAGTAAGACACTAGATCAAATTTTGTAACTGAATGAATAAAAAAACTCTTCTGTCATGTATATGATGACTACTGAACTTGCAGTTACTTGAACTTGAACTTGCAGTTACAGCTACTTGGTACGAGTAAAATGTGATAACGACGCCAACAGACTGTGAGAGAACATAAGTTGCACACAACAGACATTGACAATACTTACATTACACCCAATGTTTTATTCACTGCCATTATGAAACACCTTGTCATTTCTAGTCAGTTTACAAACACAATCTCATATGTTATCAAAATGATATTCTCATTATCATTCATTCAGCCAATCAGCTGTTGTCAAATATTTGCATATCGTGCCCATATTATATTTTCTAATATGATATTCTATATTGTAATGTGTATCTGTGCAAGCTATTGTTAAATTGTAATATTTTTTTCTTTAGATTTGTAATACTGGTCTAAGTAATCTTTTGTTCCTTGGAACATCAGTGACATTAGAACTTGGTCTGTAAGATACAACATGTCATGCTGCCATATCAGCCACCGTTTCACTTAGGGGGGGGGGGGGCGACAAGGGTGTAATGTAATGACATGGTGTAGCTTACAGTCTACTGAGAGCTCTGCTTGACTGGAAACCTTTAGTATTTTATTGATAAATTGTTAGATTTCATTCTTAATAAAGGTTCAGCAATAAAAAATAAAGTTGTTAACTTTGATGTTTTGTGGGATTTGAAGTTTGATAATAACATGGAAGAGAACTTTACAATATGTTACTGTAACCTTAGTCTAGTTCCTGACAGGGACCGTATTCTGTACTACAATGTACTTACATCCCCAGTCTAGTCAAGGCCCTGATGAAAGGCGTTAATTATAGTTGAACAAGGCAGTGATCACCCAGAACAAAACAAATGAAAAGAGTGGAAATAGAGGTAAATGAAGGCATCTAGCCGCTTTCACTGCATCATATTTTAATCAGATTGGGTTCAACCCCATGGTGAGTGAAGCGCGAACTGTGCATGTCAGTAGTAATCCATCACAAATTGACGGGCTGTCATCACCACTCATTAATATTCATTTGGTACAGCTGTTTTGACGATGTCCAATGTTCAACCACAACTCCACCTATAGTCCATTTAAACTAAAATCACGTGGGGATGCAACAACATAATCATGTTTATATGAACGCTGTAGGAAGGAGCACAGAAATCTGTGCAATTGTCAGGGCCTTGACTAGACTGGAATAGTGATGATACATGTACATTGTAGTATGGAATATGGTCCCTGTCAGGAACTGACTAGTGTAACCAATTCCAGGATGAGAGAGCACCATTTGTGTAGTTCTAGCTGGGACAGCTCTTGATGTTCAATTCCTCACTTGAAGTCAACCACAGCTCTGGACACCCCCACCCCAATCCCACTGTTCTTAGCACAACTGAGCTGAGGGCCTGTGTTACGGGGATAGTGAAATATGTCTGGGTGTGTGTATTTATGTGTATGCATGCTTGCATGTAAATGTATGTATGTAAATGTCAAAAACTACCTGACCTTGGTATTTGATTGGATCATTGGGGTGTGTCGAGTGAAAATTATTCAAATGAAAATGATTGTATCAGAGATGTGTGTTGGGTCAAAAACATGATGTTTGGTTTTAAAAAACCATTAAACTCCAAAACTACTGGGAGGCAGATTGATCTGAAATTTGATGGGAATGTTATTAGGGATGTGTGGATTAAGAATTGTAAATGAAATGATAATCCCATGTGACATGTAAATTAGGTCTAAAAATGTGTCTTTTTTAGTCAAAAATCTTTATTTTCAAAACTGATGAGCAGATTGGGATGAAATATAATGATGATGTATAGATGGTGTATTCATCGACATCATGATCCCATCAGTGATGTGCAAATGAGGTCCAAGAATCTCAATTTTGATATCCCCAAAACTACATGGTGACTTAGCCTGAAATGTGGTGGGGGTGATCTGGAGGTGTTATTCTGCAGATATTGATCAAAAACGTCTGGTACAATGTGAAATGTAGATAAACTGCCCATTATCAACAGTAAAATTATGTTGAATATAAAATCATTTGAAAGAGTAACAAACTATACAGAGTTGTGTTACAATGTTAACGCCACAAAGCCCTTTTCTGAAACCATGCTCCATTTCACACACATACAAACACACTCAATTCATTTGAAGAAGCACTGTGTATTTGTCATGTAATAAGATGCAGAAAAATCAATTTGAAGTCTGATAGTGACTGATGCCCTTTTACACAGGCTTTGGAATTGTCAGTACAAAAATTAGCTGTGGTGATTTTGACTCCATTCCTCATCCCAGCATTCAGACTAGTACAAAACCTGTCTGTATGGGACAATCGCATGTCACGCAAGCTCAATAAATGTACTTTGTTCAGTGGGGTCTGGTGTTGATGCAATTGCTGAACTCCATTTTCGCACTTCTTCCAAATTTCGAAAACTTTCACACCTTCAATAATAACAGATCCTGTATTTACTACTGAGATGTTAAGTAGATTAAAATTTACAGCTGGACCTTTTGAAATAATGAAAGCAATTTTGGGATTCATTATCTCAAAGAAACAGTCATATATATATATATTTGTATAATGTATAATTCAGCAGCACTATTGTGGCACATTTTGACCTAGAATTCAAAACTTTATACAGTGACGCTTGTTATTGTCCATGCAAGAGGTCCACAAATTAAGTAGAGAGGGTGTTAGCCATGTATTGACAAATTACTACACAGTTCTTAAAATAAGGTGTTATAATCGTTTATTAGTCCATGCAAGGAAACATGTATCAGTCATACAATCAAACAGACTAAGTTTGTGAAACTGTTCATTCAGCCATTGATTTATTTTACATTATGATCAAAGTTACCAGTTCTCGAATACAACATTTGGCTGCTCTGATCAAAATTTCCAGCTCCAAAACAGAACTATTGACTGCTCTGATCAAAGTTTCCAGTTCCAGAATCCAACTTTTAACTGCTTCTGATCAAAAATTTCCACTTCCAAAGTACATCTCTGACAGCTCTGATCAAAGTTTCCAATTCTCGAATATACCTCTGGCTGCTTTGATCAAAGTTTCCAGCCCCAGAATACAACACACTGCTGCTTTTAAATCTCTTGCACTATTATGTTAGCACTGTACCAAGTTGCTTTTCTGTCAAGATGTATTCCTGGCATAACTAACCACGGCTACACAGAATGACTTCAAAATGCTATGTGGTGATTTTAACATGTGACCCTTTTAAGGTTTGGATTAAATTGTGATAAATTAAAGGACAGGCATGAGGGCTATACTGTCACATACTGATGAGAGAAGCGCTTTGTAGAAAGAAAATTGTATGGTATAATTCCATTTCAAAATGATTGATACACAGAAAGCCCTCTCTATAAATTGCTATGACATTCACAGATTGATAAGTATCTGCAAAGAATAATGTAAAATAATCCAGTGACTAAGTGAACTCTGATTAATCAGAGTACAATTGGTAGGAAGGTACAAAGCTACTTACAAATACACTAGTCCACTCCTTGCTTTTCAAATGACACAAAAAATCGGAACAGTGCACATAAACCAGCACTTGCAGTTTTCAACGTAGAACTAAGGCAGGGAAACATCTCACAAAACATCACTTTATAGTTGGCCTGGTGGATATTCCAAATGTCCACAATTATTTTATTGATTGATTGATGGCTCAATACTGGTGTTCCACTGTGATAATGGTGTGCAAGTCATCATTGCCTGGTGTAAATCATTTATAGACCTTTCAACACTCCCCAATTAGGCCAAGCTACTGTCGCACCCTGACAAATTTATCTTAGTCATTTTCGCCAGGTGTAAATCATTTCATAAACCAATCGACTAAGCCAAGCTACTGTCCCACCATGACAAATGTGTCTCAGTCACCATTGACACATGTACATATTTTCAACGACCAATCAAAACTTGTTCAGTGTAACCATGACAATGGCGTTAATACCACCAATGCAAAGTGTGATGATTTCATCAAAAAAACTCAAATAATTCATGTTTTAATGAATACAAGAGCACACAGTGCCTGTGAAATGTCTTGAATCTATGCTAATAATATACAAATTAGAAGAAAGGCCCGCCAATGACGTACAGTTGCACTCATTCCTTTGTAAAATGCATTCCGTTTTATCAGTGATTTGTTCGTTGTCAATATTACCATGGTTGTACATCGTCATTGCATAATCATATGTTATCATACCTATACATTGCTGACATTGAGAACACTATACCACTACTACTAAATACTGTAACAGCACTAGGCAGTTCACATTTACTTTTCCAACTTTTTTTTTGGTTTTAAGTCAAAAACAAAAAAAAACAAAAAAAACAAAAAATGCAAAATAATAACAGAAAAATATGCATTTATCAAATAATTTACGATTTTATCAATCTTGCCTGTGTCTTCAAAGAAAAGTTTCTGGGTTAGGGTTTCTTTCTCGAAGCGGAGGAAGGAATACAAAAATGTTCCTGAATATTGGAGACACAGGCTGAATTCAGGAAGTAACATCTAAACTTGTCGACATAATTGGCTAAATATACGGTACTGGAACTAACTACTTGACTGCAAAAATCTACAGACTAACCCTGATGGTGTCTGTCCATTTCACAAATAACATACTGTATAGAATCATACCTTAAAGAGGACAGAAAGTTGGGTACAGGTACAGAAAAAAAAGGGCGATTGACAACTGTGCGATATACTGTTATGAGGGCCCATAGGAAAAGGAAATAAATTTCATTACAACTACAATCTCAACTATCTGTTGGTCGCTTCTCTCCAAACTTCTTTGTGAAATCTTCAGCATTTTTGAAGAATTTCTTTTTATCTTTGGTATATTCCTCAGCTAGATCTCCTCTCAGGGGGTGTTCAGGTTCGGGGTCATTGACTAGCGCTGTAAGTGCTTGGATTACTGTAAAACAATGATAAAAACAAAATGTTCCATTCAAAGTTTTCACTGTGAGATATGTTTAAAGTATTGTACGATAAACCGATGAAATTTCAGAAGCAAAGGGAAAGGACGGGACATCAATTGCAAGGAGAATATTGATCATCTTATTTAGGAGTGCACCCGTAACAGTGATTTCCTTGTAACATGTGTGTCACCCTATATAAATTGAGTAGAAGTATGGGTACATACGTAAAGGTTATGGTTCAACTACATGTCATCACTAGTCAAGTATACAGACATACAAATCTTATCGTTAAAATCCGAGTTAACTTTTATATTAATCTTCAAGATCTGCACATCTGTATACAAGGTTATAGTCTTGGTCCTGACAGGGACCATATTACGTACTACAATCTCAGTCTAGTCGATCGATAGTTGCGCCATAACTCTAGGTCCTAATATGGTGTTTACTATGCATGCAACCATACCTTAAAAACCACTGCCAGCATTGTACCCTTTAATGCACCCCTGGTAGGACATGAGTGTTCTGTGACAGTTGTAATCTTTATACTCAGTGGCAGAAAGGATTGTTTTCACCACAGGGGCTTTGCAAAATATGAAGCATAAAAACCACAATATGTCCATGCCAGGAGTAATACTTTTGTGATTCTTTGAACATACATGCACGATCACCTCGAGAAGACACAACATTATACATACCCTGGTCTGTCTTAGTGGCTGGTTTCCAGTTTTCAGGACTAATTATCGGCAGGCATACTTGTCCTTTCTCGTCAATATTTGGATGATATATTTTTGTCTTGAAAGTTATCTTAGGTGGCTTAAAGGGGTACTCCGCTGGAAAATTGATTTCTATCCTGAATGCCCCCTTATTGAAGGGTGGATCATCCTGCAAGAAAATAACACAGACTGGTTACTCTTTGGGTAAACTGCTAATAACTTATCCCATGTAATTACATTACAGTTGACTATTTCATGCAGTGTTGTGACGGTATAATTCATTTTATAAGACATCATCCAAACTGTGCATGTCACACGCATATTCTTAAGTTTCATACTTATTACTGTAATATAGGAACGTAGATATGTTCTACATTGTCTGGATGGTCAGTTAGCATACCAGTATCCCATTGAGAAAGATCATTAAAGCTTTTTCCTGTATATAACTACAAGTGAAGCAAACACGGAGACAAATTCTGAATAATTATCTGGAATGCTTTTTTTCAAATGCAGTGTGTGTATATATGTATGTATGTATGTATGTATGTATGTATGTATGTATGTATGTATGTATGTATGTATGTATGTGTGTGTGTGTGTGTGTGTATGTATGTAAGTGTGTGTGTGTGTGTGTGTGTGTGCGTGCGTGCATGCATGTGTGTGTGTGTGTGTGTGTGTGTGTGTGTGTGTGTGTGTGTGTGTGTGTGTGTGTGTGTGTGTGTGTGTCCATGTTTCCTACTTGACCATATGGCTACCCTAGTCCCATCCTTACTACACCAACCTAACCTATCACACTCCGCTGTGATTCACAGTGAAAACTAAGAAATCAAGTGGTTGAGTTGATGTCTGGGAAAAAATGATTATGTCAAGTATGTTACTTGAATAATTCTTCCAGCCAAGTATTTATCACACAATCAAAAGCCAAGCAACTTGTCATGGTCTCACTATCTCAAGCCTATCTTTCAAACATAACATGTCTCTGGCCTCCTACATAATCCCCAGCCTGAAGTCCTTGTAGAATAAGAATTGATTGTCAAACTTACAGGTACTATTAAGCCTTGCCAGTTTAGGATATTAGTGTCATCCACTTCGATATTTCTAAAACATCTCAAACCTGAGGTACGAATATCTGCAAGTTCCTGAAAAAGAAAATATCACATAAACATTAGTTGTATTAAGCCATTACCCCAGATATCAAAATACGAACTATAAAAATGGGTTGAGGGTCAAAAGGAAACGCAGTACCCTGTGGCTGATGCATATTGCTTGTGGCCAATCTGATTAAAAGCAAGGATCTTAAAAATTGTTTGGCATGACGACGGTGCACCGACGGGTCATGTCGTCACTGCAATCCTCCGTGAATACATTTGTTTGTTTGTCTTTTCAATTTTTTCCGGCATGCACAAGCTGTCAATGTAATCCTTATCCTGATTGGCTATTCAAAAAGTGCGAGATTCAAACAAGATTTTCTATTACACAGGGTCAGATGTGGGAAGGCGGCGATCACCCGGAACAAAACAAACGACACAAAATGATGAAAACAGAGGTAAATAAAGACATCTAGCCACTTTCACCACATCAGTTTGGCTTGTGGCTAAAGAGCATAGTTTTAGCCACAGAACTACATTGTAATATATGTGGCGAAAGGTTAGAAAATATTATTAACTGTAACACTAATCCTGATAATCTTCCATTAGAATACTACTACAGGTAAACAGTCAATATGCAGCAATAATTAGTATCGTACCAAGCACAAGTCAGGTTGAACCAAAAATATGGAATATATATACTCTGGTCTTTCTATGTCACGACAACGTGTGTCTACATGTACATCAATGGCTCTGCTGTGTTCGAAATACAAGCCAAAAAGCTCAAAATTGCCATTACTTTCCCTGATTTAAAAAAAAAATATTGCTGGTGCTGGTATAATTATACTATTCCCAATACTTTTCTTAATTCAGCTGGAAAATACTTGGGTTGTCACTTATAGTGACAAAGCCCCCTCTTTACTAGGTCACTCATATTTTCCTTAGCTGAATGAAGAAAAATATTGGGGAATAATATCTAATTGGCCAGTTTATACCCATTAAGATTAATAAACATTATGAACTGCTGAGAGAAACCTAATATCATTGATATTTTACTTTTTTTATGCTCACAAACACCTAATATTTCCTTATTTGATAGTGCACACAAAATTACAGTAAACACTTGATAGGTGATATTAAATTTGAAACAAGTATAAACACACTGTGTAAGATATTATCATTGTCACATGTAAAACAAACCAACTTTACTAACACATCATCAGTATACTTTGATACATAGCATAACTGGCTACATAATCAATCAATCAATCAATCAATTACATTTTTAAAAGCATCAAACTCCACATTTCAGTTCCACAGTGGCACTGCATGGTTAGACCACACCTTAGGCTAAGTATTAAAAAAATGTTACAACTTGAACAGTCTTTAAGTAAAGTGCCATTTCCATGATATTGCATTACTGCATGACAGCTGTTTTGGATATTTGGGAATCAGGCCAGGTAGTCATATAGTAATCAAACAACCCTCTTTATGCTTTTCTTCCTGATTTTGATAGACTTCAAGGTGAAAGGTACACAGTGACATCTGAACTAAAAGTCTGTGGTAATGTTATTTCAATCTGCTATTGCGTTATAAAATATTTCATAATTTGAATTATATTTTTGGGATCAGTTTCTCATAAGGCTATGTTTATATAATAGTCTATAGACTGTTTACTGATTGTTTTATTTCTTATGTGCATTATGGCATGTTAATTGGAACCCCAAATTGATACCAACAAGTAACTGAAACATGGAACTCTACATTGTCACCAACTTGCGGCTAAATCTGTCTCATTTCCAAACTAATTAACTGTGAATCTATATAATCTAAAAGTCACAGTCACATTTTATGATTTGGCAGGTCGGAATATTCATTTCTAAACGTATGACCCAAAAAAAGACACACAAAAAGTAGTTAAAAAAATTCCACGTGAAACAAAGGCCCTGACACTTGAACAAGTAGAATTGTAACAGATTGATGTAAAGAAGTTTACATTGTTCAAGTAATTACATTACAAACACAGAGCAGAGTGCACATTGTATAACTGTTCACCGTTCTGTTGGTTTTACATGTAATGGTTTATTCTACCTTCTAATCGTAATTTGATGACCAAGAAAAAAATAATAAAATCAAGATTGGAGAAAAACTTGAAAAGGGACCTCTTAACAAACGAGTGTGTGGTGAGAGATAATTCAATTACCACGTGAGCAACACGTAGTTTGGGTTTTATCTTCGTTATGTGACAATTCTAAAATTTGCAATGACCACTCAGTTTTCAATTTCGATCGATAAAGCACCACCAATTCACGGCACTAATAGTTTCACAAGTTGTGACATTGTTAACTCGGTACATTCGAAGAAACTATACAATACAGTACAATGAATGCAATTGAACACACTCTCGTGTACATTCCGTAAGAATATCGTCCAAGGGAAAGCACTTCCTGTTTCATTTTCCGGGAGGAAATCCACGGTGGCGTTTAACAAATATTACATGACAACCGCTTCAAAATTCGATTCAGGAAATGCCGGTAAGGGGCAGCATATAGAAGAAATACAACTAACGTAGACATGAATACGGGGATGGCGCAATTGTGTAATGAAGAGTATCTATAAATGAAATGTCTGTTCGTTTAACACGGCAAAATGGCAGAGGATACGATATTTCTTAGAACAATTTACCTTTCCGAGTCTTCTTGTCGCCGCCATGTTGCTTGACCCTCGTGAATGTATCCCAGCATGCAAAGAAATAGGTGGGCTTCAAATTCCCGTGAATTCACGCGAGGATACCGGATCGCTACGAGATTGTTGTTTTAACTGAGTAATATACGTAGCTGAGAGAGAAGCTGCTGAATTTTGGTGTATTTGTAATACTCAGCTGTAGGTAGGGTAGTTTAGACGTCACAGCCATTTCATTCAAGTAACCAACTTAGTGCATACGTGGATATCTCGTGGAAAATCGCTCTATTTAGCTGCTCTTGCAGTGGTAAGTCCGTGAATGGTCGATGGTCCAACTTTACCAACGCCAGTCTCTATTTCCATGTAATAACACACACAACACGTACACCCAACCCACACTATGACATCATTTACATCATACTGGTTGTGTTGTTATGTTTTTTACATAAATGTCTGTTTTTCTACTCTCCATGTTCTAGGCAGACTACGCTTGGTAATTCCGAAAGTTGCGAAAAGGGGGATGAGATAAATTTTCACCAAGATGTGACTGAACAGCGATTTTGTTTGGGGAGAAAATATGGTGGCAGAACCCAGCAGTCGCACTCGACACAACTCGAACAGTTCCCGTTCTCTGCGGAGCTCACCTTTCAAAATGTTTCGAACAGAAATGCACATGTGGTTGGACCAGGGTCGGGTGGTTCCAACCAAATACATATCAAGTATTAAGAGCTGTCTATCTTGTATCAAGTTCAGTCTGCCTGTGAAAATGAAGAAGGAGTTGTTTGAACGTATATCACTGTGTAATAATAATAATAACACAAACTCTAATAGTCTTTTGCCCGTGAGTATGAAACGAAGCTTGAGCTGTGACCATCCATACACTAGTGGGGAAACACTGACAAAGAATACCAAGTTTCCAAAACTTAAGAACAATATATTTCTGATCAGAGACAAGCTATCCCAAGAAAGCCTAGCCAACCAAAGAAACAGCAGTGTTCATAATTCTGTATCAAGAAGTAGTGACAATGACAAGAGAGGTAGTAGAAAAGTTGTCTTAGAAGAAGCTCAAATCCAAGATGCTGTAGCAAATGAACAACAAGGACAGATGTGCAACATAAACAAGGACTGTGTAAACAGTGACAAAGATAACAATATTAGTCATAATTATGAAGAGGGTATTGCTAGGCCTGATTTACAAAACAGTCCTTCACAAAATGAGAAAACTGACAACATCAGTGATAAGGACCAAGACACTCGTGGGCACCAAGAAGGGAGCAGTCCAACAAGAAAATGTGATGGTGATGTTGCTGCCAGTACCAACCAACAATCCCAACTACAGAGAAGTAAAAGTGTTCGTGCATCAAAGTCAAAATCCGACCTTGATTTTAAGGCTGCACTTGGCAATGAACAAACAACTCACCAAACTCATACACTCTCCAAAGCCAAATCAGAACAGTCCTTGACAACATTAACCTCAAAGCCAAATGAAAAACTGCAAGACTGTATGAAATACTATGGTTCACAGCTTAGATGGTCAAGATTGGGGTTGTTCAGCGGAGGCTGTGATCTATTTGTGCTATTACCGGATTCAGTGGTTGCCAAAATCTTCAGTTACTTGCCAACTAGAGATTTAGCAGCACTAAAATGTACGTGCAAAGACTTCAAGTGGATAATTGAAGAATACAATGTGTGTGGCATAGATTCTAAGTGGTGTACTGCTCCAGGGTATCAAGAAGACCCCTGTATGCAATGTGGCAAATTGATTGATCCAAGGGGAGATGTGTCTCTCTGTCGCTGGCATCCCAAGATATTTTACAAAAATGGTTACATCGGAAGGTTCTATTGGACATGCTGCTTCAGTTTGCATGAAGATGCACCGGGATGTACCAGCAGTCTCCATGACAACAATTGGATGCGAAGAAAAGAAAAACTTCGCCGCATTCCAAGAAGGTTGCAGAGAAAAGCAATGTCAAAGAGTGAGGTAGATTATGAACGTGAGCTTGTGAGTGATTGAGTCATGGGCTTACTTCTCCGAAATGAGGGATTGTGATGTAATGTGTATATCCATCTGTAGGATACTGAATGCAGCTAGCTACATTTGCAGTTGTGGCCCATCTCTGGGATAGTTATGACCCAGCCAGTAGTGGTCAAAAGTGTTTTGGGGAGTTTAGCCACAATGAGCATTACTTGAGTACCCACCTTACCTTGAGTGACAACATGGAGAAAAGACATTGATAGAAATCTGATAATATTTATAACATGTTTTGCCATTTTTAAAGATAAAATGGTAAAAGCATTTGCATTGCTTTGTTATAAATGATTCTATTTACATTACAGGGGACCAGTCACTATAAGTATTAAAAGAAACGAATTTCAGTTCAGTATTTTATGTGAATTCCAAACCTGCACTGTACATGTACATGTACATGTAGCCATGTTACAAATGTAATGTGTTGGTTATGTCACAGTCCCTCTATCACACATGATAGAGAGACTGTGGTTATGTGCATTCCCTTCTTCTATCATGAATCCTGTTGTCATAAAACAGTTTTGTTGATGTCATAATATGAATTGTGTTTATGTTTTGTCTGGAGTAATCTGTTATCTTTGAGGGACATGTTATTAATTTTCTTTGAATACCATACCCCAGAATTTACCATACACATCTGTTATTTGTCCAACAAACATATACAAATTCACTTTTTTGTGAGACCTATCACCTCTAAAAGAATAAGTTGAAATGTGTTAAAGATAGACCGATAGTGTGCTCCAAAAGGAGAAACACTGAAGTTCTCTTGTAAAACTTTAACCTTTAAATTTATTTGGGGTGAGCACTGCCTGGTGTTGTGTGAAAATTTGTTCTAATATCAGTATGTACTTTTAGTTATTTTCTAGTTCTTAAATCTCTTCCTGGTAAATTTGCATCAAATCAGGAGCATCTACATGTAATTTTTGTTGCAGATTATATGATTTTTTCTTTCCTGTTTTTTGATATTTTTTTTTTTTTGAATTATGAAATTTTTTCATTTTCCCAATACTGTTGGAGATCTTGACTGCCTGGACACCCTTAAGTTGTTGATACAATTGAGTTGCTGGGAGTAGACTGGTTTAAGAGGGCCAAACCTTTGTCGTACATAATAGTATTTTCTCTGCGGTTTGACTTGTGATGATCGTGGTATGGATACAGCATAGTAGGTGTATTCAGTGTGGTATTCCATAGCATTTGTGTAGTTTTAGTCAATGGCAACAACTGTTTACTCCGTGTTATGTGTCAACCTAACAATAGATCATATATTTCTATCAGCCCTTCCAGCATTCCAGTTTATTATGGTTCAGTGCCCATAAAGTGTATACATGTATGAGAGTGGTTTGACAGGATAACAGAGTGCTATGGGATCATGGATAGCATCTTTGTGTTATCTCTTTCTGTTTGAATACAAAGGCAATGTACACTTGTAGAAATTGATGATGTACTTACATACACACTGATGTGGTCTCAATATCAATTGATTTACAGAGGAAAAGTGCCATTTTTCCATGTTGGCAAATGTATGTTTTATGTACTGTTTTTTTTAATGATCATCAGTTATGCCATGCTGTAAAGTGATCACATAGCATCAGATGTCAACAATATGCATTTTAAGAAAAGATTAATGAGGAACTGGAGACTGTATTTGTAGCAAATGTATTTTGGCATCAACTTGCTGAATTGTTTGAAATATGATGCACAGACTGACAGCTAGAAACATGTGCTTTGGTTAAAACTTACACTTAAACTTCCCTCAGTGCAAAACATTGATATTTGGTGTCGGTTGCTTCAAGGTGGCTAGCACCGTATAAGATACTGCCAGACTGAACAATACTGTTGTTCTGTGCAGTAAAGAGATTGTACTGTATACCTTATTAGATTATTAAGCCATACCCCAGGTGTCAACCTATTTAGCATTTAAAATTAACGCAGCAGGTGTAAATGTAAATTGTTCATTATGATCGGTCAAAGCCAAAGTTTGACTTATACTTTGATTTATGTAAATAACATACTGTATCTCTTTATCCTTCCAGTGGGAATTGTGAAAGTACATGTATGAAAAAATCAGTTGTAATCATTTTACTGGGATAGAGAAATGCCACAGAAATTTACCACATGGTGTTTATCTACCAAATACAGGGCATAGTCGTACTCAGTAAACTTAGTATACATAACACAGATCAATTTATACAAGTTTTGCAGTAAATGTATAATAGAAGACAAATTAATGTAAATTGAAGTGGCAGTGTGGATGAGGATTGGGGTATTTAGTTTGGAATAAAACAATTTTTATCATGGCTTCCTACTTGAAAAATCAGCATGAAACAACATATCCTAAGTCCTTGTTTGTAAGTCTATACAATTCAAAATCATAATGAATGTGTAAAATCTATGATACTGTATGTACAGTAACAAATTTATTTGACATATTTTTAGCATTTTGCAATGTATTGGCTTACAAATACAGATTTTGGCAATGTTGTTTCACATTGGTTTTTAAAGTAGGAAGCCATGACAAAAAAAAATCTAAAATAAATTCCCAATCCTCATCCATATGACCACTTTGATATGTACATGTAGTGAGTCATAATAAAATAGGATCAAGTGTTTCAATTGCAAGATTTAAGGGTATTCACAGAATTGTAATTATTGCTCCAAAGCAGTTCAGCCTGGCAAAGTATTGTTGATCATTTCATCTGTTCATTAATATTGTATTTTGTTTATGATAAGCCACAGTATGACTGGTCAGATGTGTATATCTTAAAGTACACATAGCCTAGAGTCTTGTCATTGGTTTTCAAAACATTTTCAAGAGGATCCGTAGATTTGAAAGCCAACGACAAGTCTCTGGGTAACCCCCTAAAGAGCCTAAGTCAATTTGAAGCGTCTATGATGTGCAGCAAGTTCTTGTGGTTCACCAAAATTTGATATTCTCTTTCGCTGCTATGCGATGACTTTCACATAAACTCAAATATGATTTTGACCAACAAAAAAAAAAAAAAGTCCTATATTAGAGGGCACACCATTTCAGAGCACAAATGTGTTATTTTACCATTCTCGCAAACCAGAGCTGTTATTTTCTTCCACAACACTGCGAAATAAACTCTTGGCAGGTACATTTTGGACAGTGCAGTGAAGAGGCCTGTGGTTTACCGCAATATGTATTTTACCAGGTAGAATTGCTATGGTGTAATGACTTCATAAGCACATGTTTTACCAAACTGGATAATTTTGATTATTAAATGTTGCAGGTTATTGCGTTGTTTTATTTACATTGTCAGTAATAATTTAATACATGTCTTAAAAATATGGTGAATGTGTAGAAAATAGTAGATACAAACAATAACTATGTATTATTGAAATTAAAAGTATTTGAATTATCAACTCAAGCTAATATAGAGGATAACTCATTTGTACATACATGTACGTCCAACAACAGTTACAAGTGATAAGATATATATTTACATGTGTGCTTACAGTGTATTCAGTTATCAAATAGACAGTCATCAATACCCTATAGCCACTAGTTTATCATGTTCTTTCTAGTAAATGTGTGCTCATGCAGGTGTTGGAAATTAACAATACAAATTTTCATACCAAACATTGTAAGGTAATTTAGTATGTAACCTCAACTGTAAGATATGCTTTGTCATTCTGCCGTCATTTGGGAGAGGGGTAGGCCAATTGATTGGTGTGCACCGACATGGCTTATCTTAAAGACTTAGTGTCGGTTATCCAGCCTCTCACTGCTGGGCGCTCTTCTATGAGACTTTCCCGATGAGAGTCTTTGGAAACCACATTCCAACTACCCCATGTCGGAAGTCACACAGTACATTTCTTCCAAGTTGTGATAAATGGGCTTAACAAGGCCTATTCGTTGTAATTAAGATGTATCAGTCACTTGAGAAGTGGTAACCTGTCGCAAAGGTACATGTACCTAAATTGTTATATTCAGCCTGCAATGTTAGATGTGTAGTAAGTATTCCCTGCATACACTGCTCCCGGAGATACATCCAGAGCGGGATAGTTGGAATGTTGTTTCCCCAGTCGCTCGTCCAGGTGGTCTCGTAGAAGAGCCCACAGTGGTGGGAGTCTGGGTAACCGAGACTAGGACTACAGGTACTGATGCACACAATATCAAGTATGACTTCACCACGATGAACATTCTCATACACTTTGTATGTACTTAAAATGTTTGCACTGTTGGCAGCCAAATATATAGAGCTCTCTTGTTGTGTAAGGATAAATTAAACACAACTTGTTTTATTTCATATCCACATTCATATATTCGGATCTATAGTGTCAAGTCGTTGGCACTCATTCTAACAATACTGCCTCCAAGTGTTTACAATTCAGTCAGTCATGTATATTGATGTCTTTATATCAACATTCTATGTTAAAGACGTTTTTTTTCTCTGTTGTTTTTCTCGTTTTAAATTTTTTCATTTGATAATATTTTGTATTATTTTTTGTGTTGTTATTATGCAATGAATTCATTTATTACATTTTTTGTGGGCTGTAAATCAGAGAATAATTCCTGAATGATTTGTTGTACAGCAGGATAATGGTAGTCATGTGACATGTAATTTGCATAACATATTATGCAAATGTTACCCCTTGATTTTTGAAAGGAAAGAAAAGCAAGACTGATATTACCTCGAGCTGTGTTTCTTTATGCTCAGTGACCTGCAAAGGTAATTTTCTCCAATTCTGCATCATGTGAGCGCATTAAAATAGAATTATAAAAAAATGGCAAAGCTGGTTTAGAAGAGACCTGTACACTGGGATGAGGCATTATGGGAAACATACAAAAATAGGAGCTTATTATCACTTTACACAATATTCTCAGCCTTGTTTTGGTAATTGTTACAGAGATAGGGAGCTCCTTACTTATTTATTACCCAGAATGCCCAGCTCCAGTGTACATCAGGCCCCTTCCAAGTCAGATTTGCCAATTTTTATAGCTCGATTTCACAGAGGTTGTATAGCGCAGGGTTTGTAAAAATGACTTTTTTTAGGTCCACAAAGCATAAAGATAAAATCAACTGTACAGTTTGTTCTTCTTTCAGATATTAAATGATTGATAAAATGTGCAATAGCCTGGTGAGACCCCAAGATAAGTAGTATTGTATGTAGATGTATTTTTATCTGTGGATACAACATTTATGAATAGGGTTTGCACTAGGTCTCTCCATAGTTACAAAATGTTGATGAAAGTTGCAGGTAGCTACAGCAAAAGTCTTTGTTTGGCCACAGTGGCACTGTCTGAAATACTTAGGCAGTACACTGAAGAGGAATGATATGGAAAAAAAGCTACTGGCTCACAAAGATAGACAC
The DNA here is from genome assembly GCF_964340395.1 of Glandiceps talaboti. Lineage (NCBI taxonomy): Eukaryota > Metazoa > Hemichordata > Enteropneusta > Spengelidae > Glandiceps > Glandiceps talaboti. The sequence goes on along the minus strand of NC_135566.1, from coordinate 15,888,519 downwards.
AAAGTAAATTATTGTTGTTGCATGTGGTAGATTACACAAGTGGATGATACTAGTGGTACCTTGGTTATGTGGATGTAATCACCTGTAATCAAGATAGTGTAGACACTGCATGAATTTGAATGTACAGCTACTTATGGAAAACTTGCTGTCATAGATGCCACCCTACTGTGTGCGTAATTACACCAGTGTCTGTTCCTAGCATAAATCAACAATTCACCACAATAGTTTTAGTGTATGTCTATCATAGTTTGCCGACAGCTTGATTTCCATAGTAGTATCTATTCCAGAAAAGTCAACAAAGCATGGGAGATGATCAACAGATTATTAGTTATAGTGCAAACAAACAAACATCTTTACATTTTTATCGTGTCTCACCAAAATTTCTGAAACTTGACATTCTATGGCTGAGGATATATTTTGTTGTAAGCCACATACTTTTTTGATCAAAATCATATCTATAATCTGTAACCAGATCCAGATTTTGTAATATTAATATTATTATTGATTATTTTTTCTTGTATCAGTTTCTTTCAATCTGTCATTTCTATTCCATTGTATGTTTTGTTATTTGAAAATTGATTTAACTTGTCAATACAGAAATCTTGCAAAAAGCATTACATTCCCTCTACATCATGTCGTACAACCCTGTTACTTAGACTGAAGACGGATATGTATGTATTTTACCACTTTGTATGGTGCATACACACTGTGTGTCAATAGGTATAATGGATAATTAAGTGACACAAGCTGAGTATATAAGCTTTTTACTCAAGTGAAAAAATACTTTTAATAAAATCACATTCCAGTATATTAATGTCCGTGCATGTCTTCTATAACATTACAATTGTCTTCTGGCATCATGAGAACAGTTGATTACTAAGTAGGTATTTTCTTAACAATTTTTGATATGTATCGTAAATTACGTCATCGGATCATTTATGAGTTATATCTTAATACCAGGTTTGAGTTCAGTCAATTGCAAGTGGTGGTTAAGTGTGCTTCAGTAAGTACAATATTGTGAGTACCTTTTAAATATATAGTAAAAACTACACGTAAACATGTATAAACTTAGCTTGTGTCACTTTAACAACACAGTGATTTGATTACAAGGGCCAATGCCTACGTAGACTGTAAGATTTGTTGGTTTTGGCAGCCTCATTAATCATTTGTGAAGTGAGTGATCAAAGATTGTGTACACAGCAGCAAATATTTCCATATATTGCTTACAGTGCTTATTTTAAGCCATGACATTCAAATTTCTATGCAAAGTAGCTTGTTTGCAGACTTGGACAATAACAACAAAATTTTTTTTTTTGCAAATGTTGTCCTCATCTGTAAAGAACACTCTGTCACCACAGATTGACAGTCTACCTTGTTGTCTAGAAATAGTGAGCCGGAATTACGATAAACAACCATATTTTTGTTCAATGTGAGAGAATCTAGGATGTACAATCTACGATCACCAGTTGTGGTCTTTGTCAGATGATTGTAATAGAATCCATAAATTGTGAATGGATTAGATATTCCTTATATGAACAGAGAGAACAGGAAAACAGTTAATGGTACTGTTTAGATGTACATCTCAGTGACCAATGTTTTATTACGAATTAGTAACAGTACTGTAGCTGTGTGTCTGTTAACAAGAAACAAAGTGGTGGATCCGTAAGCAGCAATAGTTTCATTAAACAATGGATACCACACTATTGTTTTTTTCATCAACAGTTGAAGGATAACAACACAGAGATAATAATGTTTTCTTGAGTATAAGTAGATGTACATGAACTAAATAGATGTTATCATAGCCTAGAATACACACTCTGTCCTGTTTTACATGTAGGAATTCAAACACCTTGTAAACATTGCTATATGTTCAAGATTGACGTTAAAGTTGCATTTCACTGGAAAGATTGCTGTACAGACAGTAGCCTTTTCACTGCAGTATAGATACATTGTTAGCTAGTCGCACCTCCTACCCTCCTATTCCCCCTAGCCTGTCTACTGTGCTGTCGAGATACATTGTTAGCTAGTCATACCTCCTAGCCCTCGAGAATATGTGGGCTAGGAGGTATGACTAGCTAATGATGTATCTCAACAGCGCAGCGGACAGGCTATGAGAATACAAGGGCTAGGAGGTAAACTATCTCACACTGTCTCGACAGCACAGTGGACAGGCTATACAGACAGGTATGGGTTGCTCCAGTCTTCTTTATTGATGGCATAGTTCTGTAACGTTATTGTTTTGTTTTTTTATCATAGTGGGTTGTAATACATGATGTAAACTTACAGCAAGGTGACACTTCTGATGAACTCAAGGTGACACTTCTGATGAACTTTCCACCTTGCACCATATTATTGAAATCATCTTTTCTGAATAATGTGTAATATGAAAGATATATAGCTGACACTCAAGTTTTGTGTTTGCAAATTATTAACATTGAATTTATTTTCGATGTCTTGTCTATTTGCAATACTAATGAAATAAAGAAATTAAATATATTGTAAATATGTGTTGTCTACTTTTTGTTCCAATTTCTTAACAATTACTAGTATACTCTTCCTCCCCTTTCCCCCATGTACCTCATTTTATTTCTGCAACTTCCCTATTGTTAAATTGTCGCCCAGTGATTACATCATATTTCAAACTGTGGCCTTGAGATTACACCTTCTTAGACTGCAGCCCTCAGATTACATCAGCTTAAACGGTAGGTTTGTGACTATATACACCATTTTAAACTCCATCCCTGAGATTACACAGACAAAAAACTGTGACCCTGTGACTACACCATCTTAAACTGCAGCTCTGTGATTATACCATCTTAAACTGCAGCCCTATGACAGTATACTGTATGTACTGTGGCCATGAAAGTACAACATGGTAAGCTGCAGCCCTGTGACTACACCAGCTTACACTGCTGCTCAGACATTACACCATTTTAAACATGAGCCTTGGGCACAACTTTGGCCCTGTGACTACACCATCTTATAGCTGCAGCCCTTTAGACTACACCATTTTAAACTGCAGCCTAGTAGACCATAATGCTTTCTTCCATTATGACAAGCAACCAGATTTCAGTGTAAACCCCTTGTTGTATCGGAAGAAAGCCTGAAGGGCTAGCAGCAAGATGAACTGCAGCCCTTAGTTTACCTAAAACTTGAATGCCTGCCTTCTATAATTCAAGAACAATTTGATTTTCCATGAAACTCTTCATTATAAACAAAAACATGTTTAATAACTTCAAACCCAATAGGCCAAAAGCCAACTTGTAGGACTGGTACTGTGTGAAAAACAACATTATAAATATGGTTACATATAAACCATTGACAGTTGTGACACCCACTTCTATTAAGTTGGCAAATGTCAGCTTCCCCATGAATATCACGAAATTAATCACATTAGCTAGCTGAAATGAAATAAAGTGAGTTTAAATCTTTCATATCTATTAAAGGCCCTGCAAAGTTCAATCAAATCATATTACATGCCAAGGTCACCCAAAGTATTAAAACCAAGGTCAATATGATATTCTGATATATTTCCTGGCACTGAGTATTTCATTCACGGTTTGTGTTTGATTTTCACAAATTTGATTACAGTCTGTAACTGGTGGAAACAGTGTCATTTTGAATAATGACTTGGTATGACTGGTGAGTCAATATCATGCTGTATTATCATAACGACATGAACTTGGTCAAAAAAAGTCATTGCATTTCGAAGTAAAATATAGTATTTTTTATAGCCAAGTTTTTATCATGACTGTCAGCAGACGACAGGTTATAGCTGTGAATTTTATTGTTTTTGAAAAAATTGATATTTGTGATCAAATAATTTTCTCTACCCATCTTGTTGTCAATTGTATGCAAATCTAATTTGTAGTAGAAAAGTAAAGAATACAAGTATTTTTAAATGACTTTTGTCGGGATTTTTTATTTGTAAACTAGGTTATCCTTTTTTTTGTGTCTCGAAGATGAGTTTTTAATTTATCTTTTCAGACGTGATCTGTGACGTGTTATGATATGACATCATGATCCCTGATAAGCTGTGACGTCAGGGTGAGAGAACAAATGGGCGTCGTTTGCACTCCGAGTTTTGCCGAATTGTACCGAGGCCACATACAAACAAACATGGCAGCTGCAAGTTTGTTGGAGTGGATGCCGGAATCCTTGTACGATTCAGCTATCCGGGCTTTAGTTACTAAGTACTCAAGATTTAGGAAAGAACTCAGATATCTTCCAGACAATATACAATTCGATATTTACTACAAGGTAGGTATACCTGACAAAAGTTGCAGACACGAATTGGTTGTGTACCCATCCGGAAGTCGCGATAACTTGATTCGCGTTGTCCAAAATTACCGGGAGAGTTTGGGGCATTAAATTCCATTGCAGAAAGTTTTCTACGATTATGATAAAATTGTTTATAATTTGTTTCCACAGGGTAGTAAGCACGCCGTGGTATCGGTTGAGAATGACGCTATGAAACAATATAATGTCGTCGTAATATTTGATGTCAATGCGTCCTATAGTGTTTAGTGTTGATGTGCGGTTTGAAAGCTATTCACACATCACAGTTCGATTGTTCGTGGAAGTCGAAATTCCATATACAGTGCATTATATTATGATACAACTTACAAGTATGAGAAAATGTCGAATTTAAATACTAAGTTTTAGCCGCAGTGCATCTGTAACTTTACTCTAAATTACGTGGCATGCAAAACGTAGACGACTTAAGTATGCCTTGAAATGTAAATAAAGCAAAATACAACCCGTAAAAAAATTCGATTATTTTGTAATGTCAGTAAAATTTTACTTGAACATTGAACTGATGGTCACTCATTTTGTATATTTTATATTTTTCAATGCCGATGTTTTTGTGTCTTATTGTCAACAGTATATTTAGCTTGTACTATGATACCTTTATAACAAGTGTAGTCAGTTTATACCTGAGAAGGTATAGATCAATACAGTATATTCCGGCCCTAACTTAAATTGATATAATAACACCAAGGCCTAGGGTGAATAGGTATATCATTCTAGCCACCAATTTCTGCAGATTTAACAGCTATTTCAAAACACAGAAAGTGATAGAGTTGTTACAGTTCATGTATTGTTAGTCTAGAAATGTAAATTTAGAGTGCAAACATCAGGGTTTACTAAAATCCGTGATGCCCTAAATAGTATGGTTCAGAAAGGGAATATTGAATAATGTTGATAATATTACTAGTTCTTGACTCTTAACAAATTTTATACAGATTTCATTAAATATGCAAATGTTCCCAGTGAATTTCAGTATTATTTAAAAATTATATGAAAATCCTTGCCCAAATTTAACGTCACATGTCATTTTATGTGAAGTGTCTTTTGATATGATGACCTCAATCGTCCATAGACAGTTGAAAATGCAGGTACCCAAATAATAGAGCTTTGTCCAGGAACTATAGGCTGTAGCACTAGCCTTTTATGTGTGCAATACAACATATCGTAAACTCAGTAGTTTTTTTGAAGAGACCACTGATCCTTCTGTAGTATCAGCTTGAAGATCTGTATAGCCTATAGCTATGATATAAGTGTGCAAGCCATGATATCATGCTAGAAAGCCTTACCATTTGTGAAGTGAAATACTGGCACTTGATAGTTTTATTCTTGTAGTTAACAAGGGTAAGACATTCATGTAATTCTTTAATTCTTCTTGGGATTTGCTAATATCAAGACATATGTGACCTCATCTTGTGAATGACTTAGCTCTTTAAAACTCTATGCTACTATAAGTCAGTCAATCAATATATCATGTATTACTTTCCCTTAAATATCACTTTCCTGATAGCCCACAGCTTGTCTGTTCATTTAGCCTGCCTATTTTCATTTTTGACAGTTTTTTTACACAAGGCAGATTGTGTTCATTTACGTTGCATTTCGCTTTTCTTTCTGACAGTTATATACACAAGGCAGACTATGTCAACTTGGAATGGAATTCTGTGAATTAGATATCTTTTCTAAAGTTCTACGAGCTAATGATAAAAGGTATGTGAATAAATTATGTGATTTTAGCAGACAAGGGTGGCCAGACATATTTCTGTGTTTTTCATAGTAACACCTTAGAAGGATGGGTTGTCTCTTGTTAATAATTGAAGAAAAAATAGTTTGAAAAAAGTAAGTGTACATGTTGGTAATGCATTCATTTAATAATTGTAGTACTTTTAACAGTCTGGATAACTTAGAAATGACAAAGTCAAGTGTTTTTTGCTGGGATTGGGTAACAGAAAGGGGAAAGAGGTAAAACTGGCAGTGTTTCCCCATAGAATCTATCATAATTTTGCTAGGAAACCCTGGTAAAATACTACGGGAACTTTGGTACATTTTACCTACTACCGCCCGTGAAAAAAAACACTGAAGTCAGAAGGAAACGATGAACCATTTGTTTAATTAAAGGTTCCAAATTTCAGAAATACATGATCATTTTCGCCCAAACATGTGCTTTTAGGGTAATGTTACCATCAGTAACATTGTGAATTTTTTTCTAATCCTGGCCATAATCAATCTTTTGAAATTATTTTACTTGATATTGAAGAAATACAGCATGCAGGGTCATGAGAAACACAGAAATACATAAAATTGCTCTTATAAGTAATACATTTATGGAATAGTAGCAGTCGGTGAGTTATTTGAAGTGGTTTGCTGTATGAATAGTGTACTGTGTTTACATGTAATGTGAACTCTTTTCCTTTCACTTTTTGTCAGGCACAAATTACATCATTGTTTTCAAGCTTTGATTGACCATGGTGTCAAAGGTACAGCAGTGTTATCAGATGCCTACTGCAGTTATTGTGAATCAATCAGGAAACTACCAGTAACAGAAATTGATAAAGCTGTGGCATTGGGATACTCACTAGGTAAGATCAAAACTCCACTTCTATAGAACTCCAATGATAGACCGGTTCCAAGATGCATTGCGCGTCTCTCCATACAATGCCATGTATTCTGTATGCGCGGAGGGGTTTGCACGCGCTACTCAGGGGGGATGGTTGTCACATGACGATACCTTTGGTTTACCGGTAAAATCCCTCTCTGTCATCGATGGCATTTAGTCTTTGTTTTATAAAATCACCCATAATTAAAGGTCAAAATGTCTTACCATCATTTCCTGCTGAAAATGTTATTTCAAATGTAATAAAGACAAAACAAGACTAAATGTAACAACATAAGTGACGTCCTTTCGCGCAATGCATCTTGGAACCAGAAAATCGACTATTATTGCTACTCTGTAGCAGATTTGTATCAGAAAAATGGAACTTGATAATATGTATATTAAATGCTACTTTGTAGACATAGCTTTGTACATTATGTTTAATTTGCTATTTATTTGTATGGGAGAAATGGAACCTGGTAGAGATGTACCTAACCTGAAACTTATTAGTTTTACATATTGTATCAGAAAAATCGAACTTGATGAAAATAGTAAATTTCTAGCGGTTCATTGAAAAGCGTGAAAATGTTGTTTTTGTTAGCATGGTCAATGTAATTATGTTGAGCCTTGGAGAGGCTTTTGTAATTTTTGATGCAAATGAAGTAAAGTAAATGGCAAGGTGACACCGCAGTGACGTTGATGTAATCTTGTGTGGTGGGATTTTCATGACCAGTGATTGGTCACAAGTTTGGGAGTAGTCATTTGGTTAGCTACTGCATTAGGCGGTTAGCGTGACTTCGAGAATTGGTGCCTTTCCAGGCTCATGCACGTAGGTACGAAAACATGTAGTAGGAGGCACAGACACGGCAGAATAAAATGTGAGCTTCCTCCTATATTTATTGCATTGTGAATAATGACTACTTGAGTGTGTGGCAGCATGTGAGTGTAGACAAAACCGTATCGTAACTGAAAATTTGTTGTGCTATCAGAAAGGATAAAATTTTGTGTTTCTGTTTCTCTGCGGTGAAATTTGTATCAGATATGTAAAAACTTCCTGCTAAGCCACTGTTGATTTGTACCAACACAATCAAGAAAGGTCATCATTCAAGTACATATGTATTTATAAAACCACTCTTTCTTTGGACAAATGGTTCAGGGTCAGCACCCAGGTTCAACTCTGGTTGATTGAATAGACTTCAAGAAGACAACAATCACCATTGGGATGTTTGCAGTATTTGCAACTGTGCTATGTAGTGTAGTTTACATTCATGATATACATTAGTCTAGTCAAAACATGGCAAATGATCAGGCATGTAAAAGGGGTATGAGGTTCACAAGATAAACAAAGGGAACATATACAACAATGTCAAGGTATCAGTATATGAAAGGAATGTGAAGTTCACAAGGTGGACCAAAGGAACATTTATTTAAAAAATGTCAAGATATCAGTACCGTATAGGAAACTTTTAAAATTAACTGAATGTGAAGTTCACAAGGTGGACCAAAGGAACATAGGATCCATAAAAATGTCATGGTTTACAACAGGTAAACATCTTTTATAGTTCCAACCAATGGGTAGAGTGTTGTTTCAGAGAAAGGTGTGTGTGTGTGTGTGTGTGTGTGTGTGTGTGTGTGTGTGTGTGTGTGTGTGTGTGTGTGTGTGTGTGTGTGTGTGTGTGTGTGTGTGTGTGTGTGTACGTGCATGTGAATATGAAAACTTGAAATGATTGTGAATAGCCACCAATTTTGAAAGTCTGTGTTTACTGTACTTTGTGGTCTCAGAGGTTTTGATAAAGTGGACATTGATTGACTATCTTGTTTGACCATAAGGAGGTGATATTTTGTATGTATTTGATGTAATCCTATAAATGTGGTGGTGTCATTCATTTCTCCATGTTGTCTAGTGCATTGTGTTCTTCTGTACTCTAATATAGTCATGATTCACCTCATAGTCATACATGTGTATATATACATGTACTGTATTACTAATTTCTATAACAGTAAATTTAATATTTTCTGAAAATTATTTAAAAACTTACAGCTGTGATTTGTAGTGATATAAATATGAAACAGACCAAAGGGCATTATGTAATAGAAGGACTTCCTTTTCGATCGTAGTAGATCCATGTTTCAAGTATGGTGAGGGAATTAGAATGCAGACAGAGTAGATTAGAGAAGGATATTGTCAGTAGATTGACGTTAGTGTCATCTCTGTGTAATTGTCATTGTAGCCTCTCACCTTGTGTTCAATACACCTAGTCAATTACCTTGACCTTGACGGACATATTCACTTTGCAAGAGAAGACAAATGTATAATCAGTATATAGAGATATGATAACATTGTAAAGCTACCTGAGAATAAAGATGCAAATTGGTCGAAGGAAGATTCATGGCGATGCAATGTCATTTGGAGGGGAGAATATGCAAAGCCAGCTAAGAATAGATATGCAAATTTAGAGTGGCAACAAATTGCAATGTCATTTGAAGGGAAGAAATTGCAAAGCCATCTAACTTCTAAGAATAGATATGCAATTTAGTGAGTGGCTATAAATTGCACTATTATTGGAGGAGGGAAGAAATTGCATAGTTATAGAATAGATGTGCAAATTTAGGATGGGGAGATAAATTGGGTGAAGGGAAATAAATTATTCTTTTACTGGAGGAGGGGAGAATTTACAAAGCTTCTGATAAATAGATTTGTAAGTTGAGGGAAAGGAGACAAATACAAATGCAAATTGCTGAAGAAGAGAAATTGCATTGTTATTGAAAGCGGAGAAGTTGTAATCATAAAGTCATTTAGAGATAGGGACAAATGCACAGTGATGTCATTTTAATAGAGATAGGTACAAATGTATAGTGATGTCATTTTAATAGAGATAGGGACAAATGTATAGTGATGTCATTTTAATAGAGATAGGGACAAATGTATAGTGATGTCATTTTGATAGAGATAGGTACAAATGGACAGATGTCATTTTAATAGAGATAGGGACAAATGTATAGTGATGTCATTTTAATAGAGATAGGTACAAATGGACAGATGTCATTTTAATAGAGATAGGGACAAATGTATAGTGATGTCATTTTAATAGAGATAGGGACAAATGCATAGGGATGTCATTTTAATAGAGATAGGTACAAATGCATAGGGATGTCATTTTAATAGAGATAGGTACAAATGTATAGTGATGTCATTTTAATAGAGATAGGGACAAATGTATAGTGATGTCATTTTAATAGAGATAGGGACAAATGCATAGGGATGTCATTTTAATAGAGATAGGGACAAATGTATAGTGATGTCATTTTAATAGAGGTAGGTACAAATGTATAGTGATGTCATTTTAATAGAGATAGGTACAAATGTATAGTGATGTCATTTTAATAGAGATAGGGACAAATGTATAGTGATGTCATTTTAATAGAGATAGGGACGAATGCATAGTGATGTCATTTTAATAGAGATAGGGACAAATGTATAGTGATGTCATTTTAATAGAGATAGGTACAAATGTATAGGGATGTCATTTTAATAGAGATAGGGACAAATGTATAGTGATGTCATTTTAATAGAGATAGGTACAAATGGACAGATGTCATTTTAATAGAGATAGGTACAAATGTATAGTGATGTCATTTTAATAGAGATAGGTACAAATGTATAGGGATGTCATTTTAATAGAGATAGGTACAAATGCATAGTGATGTCATTTAGAGATAGGGACAAATGCATAGTGATGTCATTTTAATAGAGATAGGTACAAATGCATAGTGATGTCATTTTAATAGAGATAGGTACAAATGTATAGTGATGTCATTTTAATAGAGATAGGTACAAATGTATAGTGATGTCATTTTAATAGAGAAAGGGACAAGTGTATAGTGATGTCATTTTAATAGAGATAGGGACAAATGTATAGTGATGTCATTTTAATAGAGATAAGGACAAATGCATAGTGATGTCATTTTAATAGAGATAGGTACAAATGTGTAGTGATGTCATTTTAATAGAGATAGGGACAAATGTATGGTGATGTCATTTTAATACAGATAGGGACAAATGTATAGTGATGTCATTTTAATAGAGATAGGTACAAATGTATGGTGATGTCATTTTAATAGAGATAGGTACAAATGTATAGTGATGTCATTTTAATAGAGATAGGTACAAATGTGTAGGGATGTCATTTTAATAGAGATAGGTACAAATGTATGGTGATGTCATTTTAATAGAGATAGGTACAAATGTATAGTGATGTCATTTTAATAGAGATAGGTACAAATGTGTAGGGATGTCATTTTAATAGAGATAGGGACAAATGCACAGTGATGTCATTTTAATAGAGATAGGTACAAATGTATGGTGATGTCATTTTAATAGAGATAGGTACAAATGCACAGTGATGTCATTTTAATAGAGATAGGTACAAATGTATAGGGATGTCATTTAGAGATAGGGACAAATGTATAGTGATGTCATTTTAATAGAGATAGGTACAAATGCATAGGGATGTCATTTTAATAGAGATAGGTACAAATGCATAGTGATGTCATTTTAATAGAGATAAGTAGGTACAAATGGACAGATGTCATTTTAATAGAGATAGGGACAAATGTATGGTGATGTCATTTTAATACAGATAGGGACAAATGTATAGTGATGTCATTTTAATAGAGATAGGGACAAATGTATAGTGATGTCATTTTAATAGAGATAGGTACAAATGTATAGTGATGTCATTTTAATAGAGATAGGTACAAATGTATAGTGATGTCATTTTAATAGAGATAGGTACAAATGGACAGATGTCATTTTAATAGAGATAGGTACAAATGTATGGTGATGTCATTTTAATAGAGATAGGTACAAATGTGTAGTGATGTCATTTTAATAGAGATAGGGACAAATGTATAGTGATGTCGTTTTAATAAAGATAGGTGCAAATGTATAGTGATGTCATTTTAATAGAGATAGGGACAAATGTATAGGGATGTCATTTTAATAGAGATAGGGACAAATGTGTAGTGATGTCATTTTAATAGAGATAGGTACAAATGCATAGGGATGTCATTTTAATAGAGATAGGTACAAATGCACAGGGATGTCATTTTAATAGAGAAAGGGACAAGTGTATAGTGATGTCATTTTAATAGAGATAGGTACAAATGTATAGGGATGTCATTTTAATAGAGAAAGGGACAAGTATATAGTGATATCATTTTAATAGAGATAGGTACAAATGTATAGGGATGTCATTTTAATAGAGAAAGGGACAAGTATATAGTGATGTCATTTTAATAGAGATAGGTACAAATGGACAGATGTCATTTTAATAGAGATAGGTACAAATGTATAGGGATGTCATTTTAATAGAGATAGGTACAAATGTATAGTGATGTCATTTTAATAGAGATAGGTACAAATGCATAGTGATGTCATTTTAATAGAGATAGGTACAAATGTATAGTGATGTCATTTTAATAGAGATAGGGACAAACGCATAGTGATGTCATTTTAATAGAGATAGGTACAAATGGACAGATGTCATTTTAATAGAGATAGGTACAAATGTATAGGGATGTCATTTTAATAGAGATAGGTACAAATGTATAGTGATGTCATTTAGAGATAGGGACAAATGTATAGGGATGTCATTTTAATAGAGATAGGGACAAATGTATAGTGATGTCATTTTAATAGAGATAGGGACAAATGTATAGGGATGTCATTTTAATAGAGATAAGGACAAATGGACAGATGTCATTTTAATAGAGATAGGTACAAATGTACAGTGATGTCATTTTAATAGAGATAGGTACAAATGTATAGTGATGTCATTTTAATCAATATCAATCTTTATTGCATAACAACATGCCACAGCAAGCATGGTAAAGCATACATAAATAACATATAATAGAGATAGGGACAAGTGTAGGGACAAATGCATAGTGATGTCATTTTAATAGATAATCAGACGGGACAAATGTATAGTGATGGAAAATACAATATTAGTAATCAATCACAGATAAACACAAACTGTAATGTCATGGAGGGGAGGAGGATGATTTTACAATGTAAAGAGTCTTAGATTTAGGAATGAAAGGTATACAATAGCCACTACTTTGGATGACTAATTGTGTATTTGTAACGTACCTTTAGTATAATGGGTACTGTTAAAGTGTGAATGCACTGACAGAGGTCACCAGACAGTATCTAAATGAATTGCCTGAAGTACATTTGCATGTCTTAGGTATGGTAGAAAACTGCCAGGCATTATAAATGAATGGCCTCAGCCCTGTGTATAGTGTACATGCATGGTCTTGGATTTAGAAAAACTGCCAGGCAGTGTAGATGAATGGCCTGTCTGTAGTGTACATGTATGTCTGGGATGTAGAACACCACTAGACAGTAGAAATGAATGGCCTGTCTGTAGTGTACATGTGATTGATTGATTGATTGATTGATTGATTGATTTTTATTACCTGTACAAGAAATAATTACAGATCACTTGGGAAAAAAATATTTATACACAATTTATACAGGCAATAGGAGTCAGAAAATAGCTTTGCTAATCAAGTCTGACCCCTATGTCTGGGATGTAGAACACCACTAGACAGTAGAAATGAATGGCCTGTCTGTAGTGTACATGTATGTCTGGGATGTAGTACCATCAGACAGTAGAAATGAATGGCCTGTCTGTAGTGTACATGCATGGTCTAGGATGTAGAAAACTACCAGACAGTATAAATGAATGGCCTGTCTGTAGTGTACATGTATGTCTAGGATGTAGAAAACTACCAGACAGTATAAATGAATGGCCTGTCTGTAGTGTACACGTATGTAATGTCTGGGATGTAGTACCACCAGACAGTATAAATGAATAGCCTGTCTGTAGTGTACATGTATGTCTGGAATGTAGTACCACCAGACAGTATAAATGAATGACCTGTCTATGTGTACATGTATGTATGGGTGTAGAAAACCACCAGACAGTATAAATGAATAGCCTGTCTGTAGTGTACATGTATGTCTGGGATGTAGAATACCACTAGACAGTAGAAATGAATGGTCTGTCTATGTGTACAAGTATGTATGGGTGTAGAAAACTACCAGATAGTATAAATGAATGGCCTGTCTGTAGTGTACATGTATGTCTGGGATGTAGAAAACTACCAGGCAGTATAAATTAATGGCCTGTCTGTAGTGTACATGTATGTCTGGGATGTAGTACCACCAGACAGTATAAATGAATGGCCTGTCTGTAGTGTACATGTATGTCTGGGATGTAGAAAACTACCAGGCAATATAAATGAATGGCCTGTCTGTAGTGTACACATATGTCTGGGATGTAGAAAACTACCAGACAGTATAAATGAATGGTCTGTCTGTAGTGTACATGTATGTCTGGGATGTAGAAAACTACCAGACAGTATAAATGAATGGCCTGTCTATGTGTACAAGTATGTCTGGGATGTAGAAAACCACCAGGCAGTATAACTATAAATGAATGGCCTGTCTGTAGTGTGTGTGCATGTATATCTGGGTTATAAAAACACCAGAAAGTGTCTGTAGTATACATGAATGTCTGGCTTTTAGCTGTCTGTAGTTTGTATTGTCTGTCTGGGGTGTAAAAAACCACCCTAGTAAGACACATGATCCTACCCAAATCATTACACAAATGACTAACAATCACTTTAGCATGCCTACTGAGTATGATAGTTATTTTTTCCCCATTGAAAAGTGAAGTATCCTGTTTCAGTGCATGTTACCTGTGATTTATATTAGCAGACCTATAGAAATTGTAGTTGTTACATTAACAAATGTTTTCTCCTAGCATTTAGTGTAGCTCGGAGAGCTGTCCTAATGTATTCCATTCTGACATTTGTGTATCAATTGATGTGGGAAAATACTCCATTGAATGGCGAGTTGCAGAGTAATCTTGAGTTTATACAGCTGTACATGTACTTGTATAGAGTCATTCAGTTGTATGCATTTATTCATGTCCCGTAGACTAGCTGAGGTACTGACAGTCGTGTCATCTCCATATCAAAGAGTTTGATCACAGTATAGCACGTGTACAATCTCTGTACAAGGCAGACCACGATAGTGTGAATCTCTTAAAGAAATGTGTTATTAGTACTATTTGACTACATGTATTTGCTTATCAATAATGCAAACACACACACACACACACACACACACACACACACACAAGGAGATGTTCGCCATCACAAAATTTTGAATTGGAGCAAAGATCATACTGTGTACATACAGTCTGTATCTCAAGTTTCAGTGTGTGTTTGGATTAAAATATTCAGCGTATAATGACAAGAGGATATCATACACAGAGACAGAGTAAACAAACTTAGGTGTTTTAAATGAAATGTATTTAATTATTTTGACGATGTTTGTTTTGAATATTATGTATTTGTCCTTGATTATTGGTTTCCATAAAATGCACATGTATATGATGTATGCATCACTTAATTATACTGGAAACTGAGTTATGTCTGACAAATTAGGTTGTAGACAGTTGACTTATCACGACCACAACCATGTTTTTTTTGTTGTGAAGAACAAGAGGGTACACTCTGTCTGAGTGTATGAGTCACCTACACCTGTGATTCTCAACCAAATTCATGGGGAATTCGACAGGAAATGTGAATTTTACAGTATTGTCTCCAGGGTTGTGAAACCATAGTAAAACGTTGCATGGTGTCAGTACAATGCGACACATTCATTGGTTTGTTTGAATACTGGCACAGTGCCACGCTGTACCAGGGAGATTCTAACATGTTAAAGATATTCTGTATACATACATGTATATGTACACATTAAGCAAAACAGAGTGGAATACTAATATTTGATAAAAATCCATACTTGAAGACCACACTGTAAAGTTGATTATTTAGCGATGTCAATTACATATATAATATTATAATGATAGATCCTCCATAAGAAGAAAAAAGTGATGCAGTCACCAGTTGTTGCCTTGGCAACAATTATTTACTCTTCTAATGTAAAGATGTATGTATTGATGTTTTTTTCAAATCGACTTTTTTCAGTCACAATTTTTATTAGAAATATTAAAGTAGAAAATCATAATTGTTATGTTAAGTGATGTTTTATGTTAAGTTCACTTGACCCTTTTCTTGAAATGTAACCAAAGATGTCGAATGTGGCAGTGCCGTCTTCAGAGATTGCATGTATCATAGATAAATGAAAAACATAAAATTTTACTAGATGAGTGCATACATACAGCAATTTTCTGATGAAAGAAAATCTGTCTGATGAATGCTGCGTATCTTTGTACATGTAGATGTTTCCATGGTAACAAAAATCACATGAAGTCAAGGTTGCTTCTGTATGTGGCAAGGCAAATACATAATTTTGAATAGTGTATCATATACAGACAGACACTGTATAGTATGTAGATACATGTACATGTATGTCACCAAAGTACACGTAGCAGTGCATTGTACTTCTCCGTGAATGTCAGTGTACATATTAAAAGCTGTGTCTATTCTATAGACAGCTAAAACAGGGAGTGTTCACCAAAAGACTATACAAACACATATACATGTAATGATTGCCATTGATCATTTGGCTAGTTGAGGTTGTCATTTTACTTACTAGGTAAGAGCCCTTTTATTGGTGAACACAGCAGGATCGTGACTGAAGAGCTTTTGAAGACTTCCCTCAATAACAATTATGCTGTGTTCAGCAGTAAAACTTGTCATGTATGAAGCAAAATAACCTCACCTCCATAATGATCAACTTTGTTTGTAAATGTACATGTTATTAGTACTGTGGTAATTGAGCCTTCAGTTTACTAAAGATAGATACAAAGTAAACTTACTGTTGTTGCAACATGTTGATACAACAGTGATAAGCTATTGAATGGATAGTCTTGGTATGGAAATGTTGCAGTATTTTATTGACAGAGTTCCATAAACGTGCAGTGTACTGTTTTGGGACTTCCAATGTTTACGCTATCTTGATCAAATGGTGATTAGAATTGCACAACAGAGGAACCGCTATCACCCACTTGAGTAATCTACCATATTGAAGGATGATAGATTTAGTTTGTGTCTACATATCTAGTAAACCGAAGGCTGGATTACCAGAGTAATACATATGAGTCTTCTGGCACACACTGCCTACTTTAGCAGTATTCCCTATATCAATTGTCACAAGTAGATGACCTAATGTGTCATCTGCATTTGATGACCAGATCTGAACTGCGCCAATATATTTACTTTGTCATGAAGTATTGTTGTATTTTAAGCTATAGCTAACTTTCAAAACGTAAAAGGTAATAAAAAGAATATGGCAATTTATTTCCTCCCTGGAGTCGTAAATTTGTACTTTTCATTCTTGATTTTCAGGAGGATTTTTTGCTGAGGCAGGCTGGTATCTAGCTGCAGAGAAAGTCCTTGTAGCTTGTGAACAAGTGTGCTCAATATATAATGATGTCACCCAATGGTTGAAAGCGTTGGAATGTTGTACTAGGTGAGTATGTTACACATTGATTGGAAACGTTGGATTGTTATACTAGGTATGTTACACATATTGAAAGCATTGTAATAGGTATGTTGCACATACCGGGTAGATCCAAAGGACTGTAATGTTATACTAGGTATGTTGCACAGATTCGAAGGACTGTAATGTTATATTAGGTATGTCGCACATAGATTCAAAGGACTGTAATGTTATACTAGGTATGTTGCACATAGATTCAAAGGACTGTAATGTTATATTGGGTATGTTGCACATAGATTCAAAGGACTGTAATGTTATACTAGGTATGTTGCACATATATTCAAAGCATTGAAATGTTGTAGGTGAGTATAGTGCACATTGAGTGAAAACATAGGAATATTCTAGGTATGTTGCGCATTGATTAAAAGTGTAGAGACATAAACCAATTTCGAACCAATTTAACTGAATCAGTTCCATTTATTTGAAACAATTTTGAACCAATTCTGATGAGGACAGGGATTATGTGTCACATAAAGCTTGAAAGGTTTGTATGTGTCACATAGGCATAAAGGTTTGTAATTATGTAGTAAGTATACATGTCACATAGAGCTTGAAAGGTTGTATAAGTCATATGTATATCACATAGGTTGAATGGTTTTTTTGTGTCACATCGGTATATATGTGTGACAAAGCTTGAAAGGTTTTAATGGTGCACTGAAAGTACTGTATGTGTGACATACCTTAAAAGGTATTGAAGTCAGCTGTGGTAGTTGTGTGTCACATTGAATGGTTTGAAATTATGTGATATACACTTAGGTATATTATATCACATACATGGTTGAAAGTGTTGGAGTACTTGTACCGGTATTTTGTATGTGTCGCATAGCTTGAGAAGTTTTGAATTATGTCCTCAGAGTTGAGTATATACATGTAGTATACTATGTTATTGGTACTGTTCATGGTTCACTATGATGAAGTGAATTTTGTATAACAAATGTTTAGCTCTATTATAAAATCAAAAGGATTTCATTTAGCACTAGAAACTATAAATGTACACATGGGGTTGTTTCTAAATCTCTCTCTCCATGTATACATATAGTCAAATCGACAAATCCTACAAAAAATTGAGCTAAATCTCGTGCTGGGGAAAGGGTGAACACGTAGACAAGCAGTTGTAATTGTTTACTTCATTTTCATTTTATTACAAACTCAACCTCCAGTCTTACAGTAAGTCATGTGAGAATGTAATAACTTATATCACTGTAGAGTGTTAAACTACTGCTGTCGGTGGTAGAGAGCAGAATGTTGTGCTAAAGACTCAGAAAGCCATTTGACTATATGGTGGAGAGAAAGATTGTAGAAACCAAGTCCTCACATATATAATTTCTAGACTAGACTTCACCTTGAAAAGTGACAACTTGATATCTAATCTGAATGTGATGAAATATTTATTTATTATATATGTCTGTATTGCTAGGTTAATGCATGTAAGGAATGCTAATTGTAAATATGACAAAGCTGAAGAGACGTACAATCTAGCTAAACAATACATAGAGAAATTGACAACCAATGGAATATCTGTCAATCTATCGTCTATACATGGAGAACTGTGTGCATTGCTGTTTGCCAGGAGTCACTATGATGAGGTATGTCCTAAAGACTTTATCAAATATGCTCTTTGATTAACTAGTATTCACAGTTTTTATAGCAAAGTTTACATGGTTTTGTCACATATGGATATTAACTCATTACTCTTGTGCCCCCCCCCCCCCCCCCCCCCCCCAATGTGGTAGGTGAGCCCTTTTGGGGATAGCTGAGGATGCTCTTTAATTAAATACCATATTCTGCCTTAATCGTAAATGCAAGTTTCTTCTTGCCATGGATGGATGCTTTACCTGATTTTTAGAACACTGGCATTTGAGTAATTCTACATACCTCTGTACCTGGATTAAAAGTCGCTAAAAGACCCAGTTCTGATTGTGATTAAAATTTGGGAAGAAAAAAAAATTGTCTGACAGAGCTGTAAGGAAATTGGTTCTGAACTTAAGACTCGTCCTAGACTGCTTGGCCTGCTGATACAACTGTCGATGAATGGAACCTGTTACAAACATGGAAGGTAAACAAATTAATTAGATTAATAACACTTGGCACAGCATGTTGGAAGTACAGAGACTTGTATTACATTTCATAGTTTGATAAGAACATCTTTATGGCATTTTTACTTGTACAAAACATGTACTTGAAATGCCAGGGTTACTGGTAATTTGTTTGTGAATGTGAACTATTATGTAAAGAGGCCATATAGAACTGTTCTTTTCAAACTACGAAATGTAATACAAGACTCTGCTGTTCCAACATGCTGTGCATGTTATTAATCCAATTGATTTGTCTACTTTCCCTGTTTGTAACTGGTTCCGTTCCTCCATGGGCTGATGTCAGCAGTTGTAACATTATTACAATTTAAACCTCTGTATTTCAAGGGGACTAAGCCCCTCTCCTTCAGTGGGGCACAAACTAAATTTACAGGAGATATTACCTGTTGGATTATTCCTATCATAGAATAGTGTAAATATTACAGCTTTTGAATACTAATGAAGATAGTAATTAAGTGTGGTTGCTATGTTACTGAGATAGCACTAAGAATCTGCAGTTGAAACATATATTAGGGGCCTTTAAAAATCAGCTGTGATGGAAATGATTTATTTTCTAAAAAAAGACAAGTATATTAATTATTATGATGAATGGATGTATATTATATAATAGAAATATATTATTGTTGAAGGGATATTCAATTATGGTGAAAAGTATCACATTGCAAGGTCAAATTACTGAAAGCATTTTTTTTTGTGCATAAATGGTTTCAGTAGGCTGACCTTGTTGAAATTATTGAAATTAATATGTAATAAAACCTGATGATCATACTAGATAAAATATGACTATACACCATCAAATGACTGAAATAATGTCTGAAAAGATTTTAAATTGTAAAAAAAATGAAAATTTCTACTCACAGAGTCCAAAATGTTCACTGATGTCAGGGGTATACTGCAGTGACAATTGCTAATGAGATGGTGGCGAAAAATTTGGATTTGTTTCCAAAATTTATTTAGGTTCTGTGAGTCAAAATTTTCGTTGTTAACTATGAACCCAGAGTCCAAGAACATCTAAGCTATTAAAGATAAAATGAAATCCTGACCTACCTTGCTACCCTATTTTCTGACGTCATGTCATCGGATAGTTTTTATTTTTTTCCTAAATAAGACATGTGACTGAAATAGAGTAATTGTTACTGTTCTCTGTTGTTATACTTGATCAATTTATACTTGATTTATACTCGGTGCCTGCAATAGCATTTTACCTCATGCTAGTAGAGGGTCAAAATAGAACGAGAAGGTCGACTTATTTTCACTAGCGCTTATAGTAATGCATGTGAAGCATGTGAAGCAGAAGTTATGGTGTTGACCGAGAAATCAAATGTTCATTATTTTTATGATGCACCTAGGCAGTAAATGTTCTATTTCAGGTACCGAGAATGCATTCAAAAGCTTGCACATTATAAGTTCCTCCCTTGATATGGTTTATATAGCTGTATGATAAATCTGAAGAGTCTAATAATAATGTCTTGTAGGCAGCGTGCGAAATTAACGCCGGTCCTTCGGCCCGAGACCAACAGATTTCCGTTCGGACCGACAGTTTTTCAGAATTACAACAACGTATCGGTCCTTATGACCGACTGAAATTTGGAGTAAATAATAACATTTATTCAAAGATATATCCAATTTCACCTACATGAATCTGATCTTGTGTTACCTATTTTACTCTCGACATCTCGTTCAAGTCAAGTGACACAGAGCTAGCTCGCTCCGTGTTGTTGTCAATGTTGATATCATGTCTACATATGACGTAGCACAGCATTTACTTTATGAAATTATGTTAGCAAACACATGATTGGCTGAATTTCTCTAATTATTTTTGTCTTGTCTAATCAGAACGTCTTACACATTCAGACTCATTGTACGCATTCGGTGCATGCGTCTTTTTCCGCCATGATATCGTAATCATTGTTGTAAAGTTTACTGTTCGAAGTGTATGAAACTTTTAACGTGTTTGAGACAGTTCCACGTTGTATTTATAAAGTATGTGGCGATATTTAGAAGGCGGCAATGAGCTTCCGAAGAAGAAGACGAAAGAGACACTGTTTTTTTTAAAGGCTGGTATTAAAGCCGGTAAATGTTAGCGGGTTTCCCGATCAATTTACCGGAGTTCCCCCATGTGTGTGGCCATGATCAAAACAAACTGACGGAAAACATATAAACTACTCTGAAAATGGCGTTGTAACTAATAAAAAAGGCAGGTACACTTCGTAAAACATCTTCAGTACGATAGTTTTGTTTTTGTAAAAACAGTAAAAAAATGCGTAGTCTGATTGCTTTCAATTTGATGCATATGATGATGTATGTCCTGTCATGTTGTAATCAACGTACTATAAACTTAGAAATGTTGCATTTTTGTTGCCATTGTTGTATCTGGAAAATTACTGCATCATGCCAAACACGGGTACATATAGTGGATGACACATTATAGTACAGTTACCATATCACGTTCCCACGTCAAAAACAACTCGCACTGTAAGACATGTTTAGCCATGATAGTTCTCTTCATCATGGTCAGATTTCTTACACAAACAACCAGAGACGATACTCAATACACCACGGTAGGGTATACGGGTAGGGCTTTATGGGGAGGGGGGGGTGGCTTCTGTACATATTTGTAAAGACTGAAGGAAGACGAAACCGCTCCGTGTCACTGTGTGGATGGAAATTGAAATAAAGCAAATGCACAGTTTTCAAGAGGGATAGTTATGCGACAAAACCTATAGTCTATAGTCTATAGGAACAGATTATGCGAGAATGAATATTCATAGTCTCTGGGTTCATAGTTACAGATGAAAACTTCTACTCATAGAGTCAAAAAGTACTTGCTTGTGAATCCAAAATTTACTTCCAAGATATTTTTTGACTCTGTTAGTGGAAATTTTATGAAAAAATAGTGGATAGTAAACAATTCGTTGTACTCTCTTTTACTTTTATATCTAAAGATATGTTGTATCATATTAAAGTTCAAAATCATTTAATCTGTAAATGGGGGGGGGGGGGGTAGATACAGGTAGTGAACGTGAACTGCATTGAGTATGGACCAGCAGTTTTCCTTAAGGACCAGCAGCATTTGCTACATGTCGGTCCTTGTGACCAGTAGTCATTTTCCCTTAAGTTCACACACTGCTTGTAGGTACAATATCATAATGAGATGTCCTAGAAACAGTATTAATAGGACAGTCAAGTACATTTGTAATTTGAGTCACGAAATAATCCTACATTAGTAACGATGTGAAGTAACAACACCCAGATGATTCTGTTGACATGTTAACACTAATAAGTATCATGTTTTAAGTTATGGTTGTGCATACTTGGTGGGCAGCAATAACAATGTACATGTAATGTTGAGAGTGAAAAATGAGTCTTAGCCTAAAATTAGATGATTAGTCAATTCTTTAGATCAACAGCATGTATGTAAATTGATATCAAATGAATTACAAGTACATGTACAGTCATGTCGAAATGAGTCAGAATGATAAATCGTTGTATCTATTGAAAGTTAGATGATTCTGTTTTCTTTCTTGTGTAGTCTCTGCAACACTTTGAAATGATTTCAGTTCTGACCAAAATTATTCATCAGCTTGGTAGATCATATGAGATCACATATGATTTACAAAGGTTATGACACACAAGTAGTTCAAAGTTTTTGGCATTGAGCTTTCGATCTGTTTTGGTCAACGATCCTCATCAGAATGACAAATTCCATAGTTATAGCTGATCACTGATTCCACTTCTGTGTCTATGCATGATGGTGGAAGTATTATAGCTTTCTTCCCTTTAAAAATAGCTCAGAGACTTGTCTATCTGACTCAACATACTATTACTAGACATGTGCTAGCAAACGACATTTTATAGCCAGAGATAGCCAAGTCTGTGAGCTCTGTCATAAGTGGAAGCTCATGAAGAATAACACCCTCACTTAAATTATTAATACAATTTTTGCTATGAGACTCGAGTATTAGAAGCTTTTGAAAAAAAGAATCTTACATAAATAAAACTACATGTATGGAAAGTGAAACAAAGAGAAATCGCTATATTGTGATATTTGTTTTGGCAATATTTCCTGCAACCCTTGTATGTCCTGTGTTGCACATATTTATCACAGTATAAAGTGTAAATTTGTATAAAGTGTAAATTTGTATAGAGTGTATATTTGTTTTTGAGTTGCGCACACAAGTGTATCATTCAATGGTAAAAATTGTATTTTAGTGTACAGGTCTATACATGTATAATTCAGTTTGCGAGACTTTGAAAATGTTGTAGTTAATGTAAAATATTCACTCGAAGTATACTTACCTATTGTATGATTTTCAAAGTGTGTGTTCAGTTATTTCAAAAAAATCATTCTATATACAAATGTATGCCATATTGATTATTCTGTTCATTAGGCTTTCAAATTTTATTAAAAATCTCTTGTGAGAAATCATTCCCAAGTATGCTGAAATTTATTAGATTTCGTTGTTTCAAACTGGCACAATGTGTGTTCAATCTCTCAAGACGTCAATCCCCTGAATATTGAAATGTTGTCATTTCTTATATTGAACAGGCTTTCAAAGTGTGTGTACAATCCCTTCAAGAAATCACCCCCTGTATGCCAGTTAAAGCTGTCATTGATGTCCTCAGGCAGGCTTCTAAAGCATGCGTTGTCAAAAGGGAATTCAAGAATGCTGAGATGTTGATCAAACATTCTGTCTTTTTGGCAAGGTGAGTCAACTTTATGTCAGTGTCATCCATCTCAGTTCAGGTTTGTGATTTGGTGTGATTAGATTTATGATAATGATCAAGTCTAATGTTACTATGGCAACATCTAGGTTTTATTGTAAACCTGGAAATCTTCGCTTATTTTGCTGGAAAACGAAAACTCAAAAATAAATAGTGACTAAAATGCCTTCTTGTACATGAACACAGTGTACAGTCTGGTCAAATAAGTAGTGACTAAAATGCCTTCTTGTATCACAGTGCAGTGTACAGTCTGGTAGTTAGTACAAATAAGTAGTGACTAAAATGCCTTCTTGTATATGAACACAGTGTACAGTCTGCTAGTTAATAAAAAATAGTCTTTGGGATCTAGTTGAAGACTGTAAAATTTGCAAAATTTTCTCACAGAGAAAATATCTAGGTTTACAGTGTTGTATACCCATTATCTTTAGCACAACTGAACTACATGTAAGTGTTATTGTACCAAATTTGCATGACAAAGAGTTTGTGTTTGTCTGTCTGTCTGTCTGTCTGTCTGTCTGTCTGTCTGTCTGTCTGTCTGTCTGTCTGTGTGTGTGTGTCTGTCTGTCTGTCTGTGTCGTTGTGTATCCATTATGCTGCAGCTTACAATGGTGATTAATTACATTAGTCACCAATATCATCTGATCATTCTTCATGGTTTTGTAAAATACCATAACATGGGGGGGGGGGGGGGGGGGGGGGTCACTATCTCGTTTCAACTCATAGTAACACCCACAGTCACTTGCATATTCCTTGACTGAAGAAAGTAAAATATTGGCAAATAACAGCTAAGTGTTAGCGTTATATTTAATATTCTTATTTAGTATGATTAAACAGGGAGAAGAAAATCACAAATTATTGAGTTTCCTAGTACTAAGGCTATACACATTATAACCATATAAGGACACCTACTGTAAATCACGTTGTAATCAGTTTGACACCTATCGAAATACTATAGTCACCTAAGTTCACCTTTACTATTATGAGTCATTGACAGGATGAACTGTTAGACCTGTAATGGGTAGATCACTAAATTTGTTGTCATTTCCTTCTAAGCTGTGCATGATTCTAAGTGATCCAAATAAAAGAAATGATTATTATTATTTATTTTTTTTGTTATTCGTAAATACATCTATTTGGTAACACTGAATTAACAGGAACCATCTTTCAGCAGGTTTTAATTTATTACTGTGTAATATTTATTATGTTGAATTATTCAATGCTAGGGCAAATAATAGAGTTTATATTCATCAAATGAAGTGGCTACTCATGCTTCAATTTGTGCCAAAATGAATATGAATCTAGCAAAAAATTTTATTTTAGAATGTCGCCATCTATTAAATCATCGTTTTTCTTTCTCATTTTACCCTTCATTTTTTTCTTCTTCTTCGTTTTGTGATGTTGTGGTGTATGCCATCATTATTTATAAAGGAAATGAAACATTTAAGAAAATAAAAAGCTGTTAGACACTAGACTTTACTAATTCAGATACATTGTACTTAGAATGTGTAGAGCTGATGTGTATGATGTTACAAGAAAAGTAGCGTGTCAAACACACACTGTCTGTACATGATTTAGTTTGTTAAATTCATTTTACAAGTTAGGAGATTTGTTTCAATGCTATGAGAATTAAAGTGGTAGGATTTTAATACCAAACAATTTAACAGTTAATATGTATGGTGTTACGAGAAAAGTAACATGTCATCACATGCTATCAGCACGATTCAGTCTCTTACATTCATTTTACAAGTATGATAATTACATGTAATAATATGTTAAGAAGTTTACTACCAGAAAATATGACAGTCTCATCGTGTATGGTGTTACAAGAAAAGTAACATGTCAACACATACTAGCTATCAGTATTACAATTATGTATACATATGCATGTAGGTTTGGAATCTAGCTTTAATGTTATAACAGTAATTATTAAAAGTTTAAAACCAGAAAAATATTAATTCTCCATACCTGTAGTTGCATTTTACCTCATGCTTGAAGGTCACAATAGAATGAGAAGGTTGACTTATTCTCACGTGTGCTTAGAGTAATGCATGTGAAGCAGAACGTCTAGGTGATAAAATTGTATTTCGGGTTGCAAGAATTAGTCATTCTTGACAAAGCAGTGTATTAACAATGACATATTTGAGGAGTACACTGTGTTGACATCTTAAGAAGACATTGTAGGTGAGCAGCCGGCCATGCTTTAAAATTGTGGCAATAATTGTGGTACATGAAGAACTAGAAGTGTTTGTAGTATCTGAAAAATATGAAATAGTCATTCGTGACATAACATTAGATTAACAACTGTGTTAACATCTTAAGAATACATTGTACAAATGTAGGTGAGGAGGGTTGCCTTAACATTATGACAATAATTGTGGTACATGTACATGAAGATTTAGAAGTGTACAGTAATATCAGCAAAATGTGAATTAGTCATTCTTGACGAAACAGTATATTGACAATGACATATTGGGTTGTACATTGTGTTAACATTGTAAAGAATACATTATACATGGCATAGGTTTAGCCTTGATTTAAAATTACAACAATAATTATGGTTGGAGTTTAATATCTGAAAAATGTGGATTAGTCATTCTTGACATAAAATTAGTTTAACAATGAAATGAACAGGCAAAACGTTACTTAGTAACAAAAACCGTTGGTCATAGTACAAGAACATATTATTACAATGACGTATTGGGTTGTACATTGTGTTAACATTGTAAGAATACGTTGTACATTACATAGGTTAGGAACCTTGATTTAAAAATTAGAACAGTAATTATGGTTGAAGTTTGATATCTGAAAAATAAGAATTAGTCATTCGTAACATAACATTGGATTAACAATGACATATTGGGTTGTACATTGTGTTAACACTTTAAAAGTACAACCATGCAGTGACTTAACAAATCTTTGTAATTTATGAGATATTTATGTACTAATAAATGTCAAGTAACAGTTTGATTTACAGGCATTATGTTTCACTAAATTGCTGGAGGATATCACGTCCATGTAATGTGTCATCCAGGCAATACATGTCGGCTTCCTATCAAAGTGGTCATATGGATGAAGATTGGGTATTTATTTATGTTGGATTTTTTAATTTATGAAACAATTTCGTGATGGCTTCCTACTTGAAAAATAAAAAAACTACATATGCCAAGTTGTTGTTTGTAGCTAAATAAATTGCAAAAGGATTAATGAACTTCATTATGTATTGAGTTCAAACACAGATTTTGTCAATGTTTTTCACACGTAGTAGGAAACCATGATAAAATTGTTGCGTAAATTACAAAAATCCAAAATAAATACCCCCAATATTCATCCATATGGCTGGGCCTCTTGAAAACTGCACTATCTGTAATTTGAGTATTATGTTTTCGATCAGAAAACCAACAGTACATTCACTGAAAATTGTTAAAATACCGATAATCTGATAAAATAGAAGTCAATTTTATTCATAAGTACCGTAACAGGCTGAAATCGTGATTGCATTTGGAGGTGATTCTGGAGTGCAGACCCAAAAATCAATTGGATTTATGATATCACATTATATGTACAGCTACATAAATGTGTTTACTCACATATTGTTCAGGGTATACAATTATTATTGTTATTATTATTATTAGACTTTATTTGAACTCGATAGACTGTTGAGCCAATGGTTCTTGTCACACAGTGTCGAGATAAAAATATACAATATATACATTAAAAATACCAAGAAGTAAAAATACAAACCAATGAAACGCATACAAAAGGCTGTAAATGGCAAAAACCATACAATATAAGGATCAAGTTATTACATCTTAGAAAATTGTTTCATGCAACATTCCAGTTGTGTGTCTACATGTAATGTAGTTTTAAAGGCTCAGTTTCAAAGTGTGAAAGACAGTTGTCTGGTAGAGCTATAGAAACATTTGTCCAGAACAAAAGAATGATCTTATGTATCAATGTTCCATTGATGAAATGATGAGAGAACCTGGGATTGAAACCCTGGCCTTTAATTTCTATATAGGATAAATTAGTGGTAGTCTGGGTGCCAACATGGTCTCTAACTAAACCAAAGCCAAAGTCCCTCAATCAGCACAAAAAGTTGTTCATCCAATCAATAGCATTCTGAGCTGACAGATATACCATATTTGGACATTACATTACTGCCCCCAATAAGCACTAACTTTATGAGGAACTGTGTTATTTATTGTTCGAATTTTGTGATTGGTTAACAAAGACATGATGTTAATGACTGTGCAGATGACTGTGATTGAATTTTAAATTGCATCTCCTGCATCTCAGGACTTCTAGAGTAATGACTTTGACTATACTGTAAGTGGAGGTGTAAATTGTAATGATACCATATATAGGAACTAGAATAGGTTAGATACACTTGACTGCTGGGTGATTCATTGCTGTAATACATGGATTTATGTCTACATGAGTCACTTACAGACATTTATCATGTACTTTCACGTGTAAAACTAGGAAATGTTTTATTCATGTGTCAATTTATACAGATTGGTATTTTGTATACCATTTAACTTGTGTGTCTAAATGATATGTTATTAAATAAAAGTAATGTATCTAAAATAATGAGAACTGTATCATTTTATAAATGTACGTACTGTATTATAAACACAAAGGGGCTCAAGCTGAGTTTACATATTTTGCAGATATAATTTTTTCTGCGTATTTAGATGTTATGCCCCAATATTTTTCTTTGTTCAGCCAAGGAAAATACGAGTGACCTAAAGTGGTCTTTGTCACTACGAGTTGCTAGACAAGTAGTGACAACCCTTAGGTCACGAGTATTTTCCAGCTGAATGAAGGAAATATTGGGGAATAACATAAGTATACCAGTACCATTCATATCAAAGAAAAATCAGGGAAAGTATTGGTAATTTTGGATGTTTTGACTCGTATTTCAAACACAGCAGAAACAGTGACATAGACACATGTTGTCGTTACATAGGTGCTAATTGTTGTGATATAGAACAACCAGGGTATAAATTCCATATTTATAGCTTGCGCATGGTACAAGTGTAAATAAGTATGGCACCATATTGTCTGAGGAATCTATTCCTGACATTTCTGATAATAGCAACATGTCATATAATGAAACTTATTCAAAATTTACCCATCAGGGGATTAAAAAGGGGTGGGGAGGGGGGGGGGGGAATGCACTTATCAACAAAGAATAAAAGGTATAGGATATTTGCAGAAATTTAAAATCCTTAATGGTAAAGAGTAAAATATATTGCTCATTGAAATTTACACAATGCTGTAAAAAATGCAGTAACTTATTTACAACGTGTGTTTATACTCTTATTTACAGGGAAAACTTTGGAACACGCCATCCCAAGTATGCAGATACCCTGCTAGACTATGGCTTTTATTTACTTAATGTGGACTCTATCAGTCAGTCTGTTATTGTCTACCAGGTAAGATGATCTCTCATGTGTATATGAAGTACATAATATCATATTTCCAACAGTTTATGTAACTGTAATCATAACGAACAAGAAATGAAATATATCGATCATATTTCCACAGTCTGTTGGTGTAATCAGAGTGAAGTTAGTGCGTTTGAAAGCATAAATTGTGATATCACAACTTGAATATATGATGATAAGAGATTCATTTAAAAGGTCATGGGTCAACTTGAAAACACTGTTATAATCTAAATGTGAGAGACTTTGATAAACTTTATCAAGCATTGTATGGAGGTCAATGTGCACCATTGAATGAGTATGACTTCTTCATGTACCCGGTAGCATGCAACTTGCAAGTTTGTTGTATGTGCATTCTCTCTCTACAATTATTTTAGAGTGCCAAAGCTTTTGAGCACCTTGTAAAAATCTCAATTTAAGAGAGGTACTACTTTTCGTATATTGATAATGAACTTCACCTGCCCATCAAGTATCATGGCTGTTCCTTTCTGGAGAAATTGCAATACATGTATCACAGGGCTCGAATTTAGCAGTAGTCCAGCACACATAGACTACTAAACATTGTATCTAGACTACCAAATTAGCAGTAGTCCAGGACACATAGACTACTAAACATTGTATCTAGACAACCAAATTAGTAGTAGTCCAGGACACATAGACTACTAAACATTGTATCTAGACTACCAAATTAGCAGTAGTCCAGGGTACATAGACTACTAAACATTGTATCAAGACTACCAAATTAGTAGTAGTCCAGGGCACATAGACTATTAAACATTATATCTAGACTACCAAATTAGCAGTAGTCCGGGGCACATAGACTACTAAACATTGTATCTAGACTACCAAATTAGCAGTAGTCCGGGCACATAGACTACTAAACATTGTGTCTGGACTACCAGTATATGGTACAAATGTAGTCTTATGAGGCAAATTGAAATCAATAGAAATTGCAGCTTAAACAGTTCACATGGCTAAATCTGCCTACAAGCATAGAAATTAAATTCAAGCCCTGACTATGTATATTGACGTGTAATAATGGTACTTGGAGGACTCAATTTTAATTGGTCGTCTTCTTAGAGACATCATTAATATTATCAAGACTATAAATGTTACATATTTTTTTGCTGTTGATAGACTGCACTGAACATTCGTAAAGCAGTGTTTGGTGGTAGAAATATCCATGTTGCGATTGCCCATGAAGACTTGGCCTATTCATCCTATGTTCATCAGTACAGCTCAGGAAAATTTGACGATGCTCAGTAAGTATATATGAAACTACTGTGTAAGTAACACTTTGAACAAACTTACTGATTGCTGAATTGACTTATAGGATTATGCCTGTGTCTAAGCACTGCATTGTAATCTTATCAAAAGGTCTACTAACAGTCAAAGACCTGACTTCTGGTATAAGCTGTTTAGAGTAATCTTAGAAGGCAGACATTGTCATTAATAATTGATGGAGTTAGAGGTGGAGTTTACCACCTGTGTGGTTATTGTTAGCACCTCCAGGTCCTAATCTGAAAAATTAAGAGTCAGGAATAGTAAGAGATTTTCAGTACGATTAACGAACAAGCCCCAGTCTGATCATGTTTTGTCTAAATTTGCATATACCATGTATAAATATCAACTTTGTATAACAACGCACACATTCCCAAGACATTCACATATCCACACATACCAAATTTATTTACTAAAATCACCAGCTGCTCGTTGTTGCCATGGATTTTCGTAGAGAAATCACTGCATTGTTCACTGTATGCATTCTAGTTTTACAATAACCCCCCATTAAGTTAGGGGCCTTTTAAGTTTTATACCACTGTCTCACCTTTAAGATAACAATATTACATGGGAGGAACCCCTACTCATTATTATGGGCAGAATTATCAAATTATCTTAGATCTTAAGACAAGTCATTAATAATAAATGTAGTTGATATTTTGATATTTTCCAATGAATACTTGTATTGGAGTGTGCTTGCATACTATTGGTATTTGTACAGCAGTGCAGTACTGAAAACGTTATTGCATACCTGTATTCTAATGAGTGTGTGAGTATTTCATGTACACTCATATGAACACACAGTGCTAATTTTATGACTGTTTTTTGATACACTAATGTTACAATAAAAGAACTTCATGACACTCGAGTACCAGAATATTGTAAATATTAATGTCTTTAAAACTTATTTTTTGATTTATTTTACTTGTAGTTACCACGCAGAGAAAGCCATTCACATTATTACTCAGATTTTACCATCAGATCATCTACTACTAGCCTCATCAAAGAGAGTTAAAGGTAAAGTGTTATCTTATTTTACTTCAGATATTTCTAAGACCATAGGCGTTCTTGTATTGAATCTTACATGTAGCCAACCAGAATCCGTCGTACAATATAACACTTAATATTCCAAATTAAACAAACAGAACCACCCAAACAATAACAATAACATTGTTGTCTGTGGTCTGCACTTGAGCTCTTTTCGAACAGAGCATTCTGAGGTACTGTATCCATATGTTTCGGCACATAATGCATTCTCATTGGTTCACTAAATCCACTCCACGCTTGTGTTTTGTACGAGAATTCTTAAGATAATGCATCAAATGTGGGTACAAGGCGTTTACAGAACAGAAAAAGAACAAATGACAATAAAAGTAGGAACCGGGGTAAATTATCATGCCAAGTTCACTACATCAGATTTTAATCAGATTGATCTTAACTTTACCAAAGGAGACATTAAAAGTGATGCTTTCCATTGTTAGTCATGATATGAATTTATTGTATCCACAGCACTAATACTGGAAGAAATTGCCATAGACAGTCATAACAAAGAAACAGAAAACAAACTACTCCAAGAATCACAGGATCTCCACTTATCATCACTTAACCTTGCTAAGAAGGCATTTGGAGAAGTTAATGTGCAAACAGCTAAACATTATGGTAATTTAGGAAGACTTTACCAATCTATGCACAGGTTTAAGGTAAGAGTTCAAAGTTTATGTACAACAAGTGAAAAGTAATGAAAAATGACATGAAAGACTACATGTGGTATTCAAAATGATTGAGCCACGGGAGATCAAAGCTATCTGTGCGTAAA
Organism: Glandiceps talaboti; assembly: GCF_964340395.1. NCBI lineage: Eukaryota > Metazoa > Hemichordata > Enteropneusta > Spengelidae > Glandiceps > Glandiceps talaboti. Next base: position 15,855,716 of record NC_135566.1, on the reverse strand, counting down.
TTTGATGGCACAAAACAATGGAAATAGAGGTAAATAAAGACATCTAGCCAATTTCACCACATCAGATTTTAATCATATTGTGATCATGGTGTACAATGTTACGAGTAAGTTATTGTACCTAACGAAAAACTTTTTCAAAAAAACAAACCCATTCCAGTTGCAGCTAGTGCATCTTCAAACAACATCTCCAGGAACATTACATAAAGACATTCATTATGCAAACTTGTTGTTTTGGTGATTGTAGGAAGCAGAGGATATGCATGTGAAGGCAATAGAAATTAAAGAGAAGCTTCTAGGAGAGGAAGATTATGAAGTGGCCCTGTCGGTTGGTCATCTAGCGTCATTGTATAATTATGATATGAACATGTATGAAGATGCAGAGAAATTGTACCTTAGATCCATTGCCATAGGTAAGTTGTACCTTAGATCCATTGCCGTAGGTAAGTTGTACCTTAGATCCATTGCCATAGGTAAGTTGTACCTTAGATCCATTACCATAGGTAAGTTGTACCTTAGATCCATTGCCATAAGTAAGTTGTGCCTTACATCCATTACCATAGGTAAGTTGTACCTTAGATCAATTGCCATAGGTAAGTTGTACCTTAGATCCATTGTCATAGGTAAGTTGTACCTTACATCCATTGCCATTGGTAAGTTGTACCTTACATCCATTGCCATTGGTAAGTTGTACTTTACATCCATTGCCATAGGTAGGTAAGTTAGATGTACATAGTGCTATAGACATAACAGTGTCTGTGTGTGTGTCTGTGTGTCTTTGTCTGTGTTTGTATATCTGTGTATATATCTGTATCTGTATCTGTGTGTGCTTGCTTGTGTACATACTTGTCTTGGTATTTGGTAGGTATGTTGCTATTGTGAAATAGCATACTTCTATTCACATAATGTATTTCAGTTCAAAATTTATGAAAATGATCGTTATTAGTAATATGAATTTTGGATGATATTTTGTCACTTAATGCATCAGACAGCAGGTCATATAAAGAACAATGTGTTATTTCATTTCAGTGTGTATATCCTTCGTTGATTGATTGATTGATTGATTGATTGATTGATTGATTGATTGATTGATTGACTGACTGACTGACAGACACTGACTGACTGACTGACTGACTGACTGATTGACTGACTGATTGATTGGAAAACAACTAAGTATTTATACATTTGTGGCTTGATGTTATAATGACAATGGCATAATGTATTTGTATTTCCCAGGTATGAAATTGTTTGGTCCAGGTTACAGTGGATTGGAATATGATTACAGAGGACTGATTAAACTGTATAACTCAACAGGTGATTTTAACAAAGTACTTGAGTTCCATCAAACTCTGTCCAATTGGAATCAGCTACGGGAGAAAACAGAAGGTCCGGAAGATGTGCTTGATGACATTGCTAAACACAAAGCTGAGGCAACCCCAGAGATTGTCAGAGTATTTTTACAAAGGTTGGAATGAGATCCAAACGATGTCGGGGGAAACTTATCAACGAATCAAGGATTGACCAATACAATAGATGCCATTATATGATTGACTGTTATCAAAATTGTAGAGTAGTATGTTTATATTATATGAGGTGAGCGATGTACTGCGATTGGTTGACAGGTTGTAGATGTCAGCTGATTGCCATTCTGGACCAATTGTTTGTGGAGCTTACAAACCTGATGCAGGCCATCCAAGGTGTATCTGCTATCCCCTGTGTACTATGGTTGTGGGAAGCTGAGTGGAGCTGAGAAAGCAAGCAGCATTGAACAATCAGTGAAGTGTGTGGCAACATATTCGTAATGGCAGATCAATATATGGTATACAAATGTAGTTGTATGCATAATAGCGCCACCTAGTGGTAGCTTTAAAACTTTGTGAACAATTGGCCATTATTGTGATTAACATTCAATATAAGTAGCCATAGAATACAAAGGTGATATTTGTGTACAAATGTATGCATAAATTTGAAGGCCCTGGAATAAAACGTGATGTTGATTTTGATTACTTTGTGTGTATAGATGTAAATCAGTATGCAATATAGTAATACAGAGCACCCTAGCATAGTCACTGGTGATGGTTGGGTTCGTGTACAAACCTGATTTGGTGAGGCGCATGATTTACTTGTAGAATATGATGGCTATGATTTGTACATTGGTGATTGACAGATCTCTACAAGACTCTTGATGATTGACAGGTTTGTGCAGGGTTGATTGATAGGTCTAATAATGATTGACAGGTTTCTGCAGGGATCAGGTGTTGATTGACAAGACAAGTTTGGGCAGGTCTCTTATGTCGATATCTGCCATACAGACATTGGTAGCACTCTTTACAAACTAAACAAAAGATAGACATCACATCTTAAAGCAATTTAGAACACTTATTTTCAGACCGATTACATCCAACCACTGAAATGAATATGAAATCAAAACAAAACAAGAGTCTACTGTGTATGGTTGTTTGCTATCCCTACTTCACTAGCCTTTGTTAACATGTCATGTCAGACATTCTGTTGTTTTAGTAAGACAGTTACATCAGTGTTATGACTTGTTGTGAAACAGTTACACTCTCCAAACATTGGTGGCGCTCTTTACACTTCTTCACCACTGCTACAGTTGGGTTGCCGTTAGGTGGTTTGATGAAACATCGTAATAAAAAAATCACTAGAGAATGGTTTTGACAAAAATATCGTAAGACTATGCTATGATAAATTATTAGGCAGTGTTATCAGCTGTTTAAAGGAGAGGAAAATAAAGAACTACCTTATGACAGTAAGTCACCTCGGTGTGTCAAATTTAAAATAAAATATGTGTACTATGTCACATGATATGAGTATACCTGTGTAGGGAATTGTCCAATTGTTGCAGTGGTGGAATTACACAGTAGAGCGCCACCAATGGTCAGACTGTGATTTGGGCATGAGTGATTGAGTGTGTATAACATGAGGAAAGTACTAGTGTCATGAAGAAAAAAAAAACCTAACTTGGTGACACATTTGCGGCTATCATTACATGAGAACTCATCATCAGGTGAAGTGGTGACATGGGGGCAGTTCATCAAACAATGCAAGAAGCAACTTGCAACAAGTTGCAGAAAATCCAACATGTTGAATTCCTTGCGTCGCGCTAGGTGGCGTCGCAAGGCCCTGCAATAATGTGCATACGCCAAACAATTTCTTACATGCAATGGATTACTTAGTATGTTGCTCTCCAACTTGTCTCGTGTAACTTGGTCTTAAAAATTATATTATAGCAAGGCAAACAATTTATTTTAATGTTTGTTGAGGACAGCTGAAAAAAATCCTGAATAATGTAATGTAGATGAAATGCAAGCGTTGATTTTCTCTCTCCATCACAACCTTCTGAAAATTACTGAAATTGATACAGTTGTATATGGTATACAGTGTATATAATTGGTCAGATCTTTCCTCGAGACCCCTATGTATTTTTATAATAATAGTTATCTGAAATCATTATCAATACAGTTAAGGTAACACGTCTTGAAGTCCTCATCAGGATATCATTTTGTCCTAGCCTACATTCTATAGTTGATTTGGGCTATTATCCACAACTCGCAGCCTAGAATTATACTTCGAATATTTTACTTTAATGAAATCAGCCAGAAATGCAGTGCACATTTTTACTGGGTTTTATAGTCCACTCATTGTGTCAAATGATGTCATTAGCGTCATCTCATGATAAGACCAAATAAGGAGAGTGAGGCTGTGCAATGCAAGCATTATTATTATTATTGTGGTAATCCAGCCTTCGGTTTACTAAGATAGACACAAACTCAATCTATTGTCGTAACATGTTGATTCAACAGTGGTAAGCTATTGAATGGACATTGGTTTAGTGATAGTTTCAGTAGGGAGGCATTGCAGAGTTTCATTGACTTGAGTTCCATGAACTTACAGTGTACTGTTTTAGTACTTCCAATGTTTACACTATCTTGATCACAGGGTGTGATTAGAATCACACAACAGAGGAACCACTATCACCCACTTGTGTAAATCTACCACATTGAAGAACAATAGATTTAGTTTGCATCTTAGTAAACTGAAAGCTGGATTACCAGAGTTGTATTTTACCCCAATGGCATGTTTTATGAAACCACCCTTCTATACCAAACTATGTTATCTGACATATCTGTCAATTTGTATATAAATCTATGATAGCTTTTACTAGTATGGCCCCCATTATTTGTGCACACACCAACTTTTTACACCGTGGTATTAAATTGACTTCACCTCTGATGTCAAGTTGTCCAAGAATGATAGGAGCATTTGTACTTTATTTTAAAATTTTATTATGTAAATTTTGTCACACTAGTTTGGGGTCAATTAGAATGCAACTGGTACTCTACATTTTGTGAATGGAAAGAAAGCTACCATCGTCGTCGTAACCCATGTCTTCTTTTATGGCAACGTCCTTGTTATTTTGCAGTGTTGCGGAAGTATATAACAGCTCTGGTTTGCGAGAATGAACGCTATGTACTAGTCCAAAGTATTGCTATAAAGCATTTATGGAACAACTACTAGTCTACATAAATGATACATGTCTGAAGGGAGAACTTATCGAAAAATATAGCTCAACGTTATTTACGGTTGCAACTAGTAATTGATGTATTGATAGTGCAAGTATCATTAGAAAAGTGTAGCTCAGTCGTACGACTGGTACTCGACATAAATATTGTATGTAGATGTGAAGAGAACAAGGGGTAATGGCTAGATGGAATCCAGATTTGAAGTATGAATGTATATATGGGATTGAAACTATTACCTGTGATTTTAGTCACGATGGAACTTACATTAATTGTGTTATATCATATATAACAGTTTTGAAGACAAGACCCGTAGTGTTCATGACATGGTGAATGAAACCATCTGTTAATCAACCAAACTGTCGAGTATTAACCATGATATTACTTGTGATGGTTAGTGTTTTTGTTAAGGGTGGTAAGCAGGTAAAATCTACCTGAGTTCCCCTGTCGTTTTACCGGGGTCCCCCACCACAGTTATTGTGTAATGTATGGGAAACTATGCCTGTTTTACCATATTTCCCCCTTTCTGTTACCAGGGTTCCCGAACTTTAGCACAAACACTGATGGTTCATAAATTGAGATACACCATCTGGTATAGTTTTTAAAGACAAGCATATAAAGGAAACCCTCTGTTTATCAACTTGAACTGTAAGATACATCTCTCAGTTCTGCCCTCATTGCTGCCTTGTTGTGAGGATTAGCCGACATGGTATTGTACAGACTTTTAATCAATGACACCTACCCTGGTATGTGAAAACTAGACCTGTAGTTGCAAAGTTCAACAAATGTGTGAAGATAGGGGGATGACACTTGTTAAATCATGTGTTATATCTTACTTCAGTGGCAACCATGGTTTCAGCTTACTGAAAAAAGGTACAAACTAAAACTATTGTTGTTTGACAAGAGGATGTGTCTGTTTTAATCACACTGTTATCACAATAGTGTAAACACTAGAAGTCCCAAAATGTACACTTCCAAGATCATGGAAGTCATCAGAAACGACCACTCTAGTACAATTAGACCATTATCCATTCAATAGCTTGTATCAACGTGTCACAACAAAAGTTTTAAATTGAGTCTATTTTAGTAAGCCAAAACCTTGATTGTCATCGTCTTAATTTGAATCCTTAACAGATTTAGATAATGGTGTGTTTGGTTGGTGGAGGGTCTATGGTTTGGACAAAGAACCATCTGTAATGGTTGTATTTTGTGCAATCTTTTTATCGTACAATTAATTTTTTGGGGCAAGTACTGTGTGTGTGTGTAACTTTACATGTAATCGACTTACTAAATCTTTTTAAGTTATAGATAATTTATTTCACTATCTTGTGGTCATCATGATATATAATATTTTTCACTGTCAGATAGTTGGATTGTGTAGATAATGAAGTGTGAAACATTAACTTGTGTTCCAAACACTGGATCAGATGTACTTTTATTTTATTTGCAGATAGTAGGAAAATACTACTAATGGTTATTCAACTCTCAATTCGTAACTGCCAGCACTTAGCATATTTATGGGGCTGTCGAGATACGTCGTTAGCTGGTCGTACCTCCTAGCCCATGTCTTTTTATAGCCTGATTACGGTACTGTCGAGATACTTCGTTAGCTGATCGTACCTCCTAGCCCTCGTCTTTTCATTGCACTGTAAACAGGCTATGAGGGCTAATGATGTATCTCGACAGTGCCGTAAACAGGCTAGCCAGCACTAATATTGACAATGTGATAGTATTATATTTGTATTCTGCCATGGCATTATTTTGTATCTTTCTTTACATGGGGTTATCATACATCCATTCACAGCAACTCCTATTGAACTGTCAATATAATTAGTATCCACAATACTATTGTATGTATTGTTTATCAGTAGTATTACATGTAGATGTTTTCATTACATTATGTCCATGTTTCATATCTTGTACTTTACATCATAGACTGTGTCCACTGTCAATTACATGAAGTGATGGACTTCACTTAGAGCAGTTTCAAATCTAGCCTGTTTTCTGTTCTTTTGTGTTACATTGTCAGCTGTCGTGTCTTCAGTCTCAAGACAAGCATTGGCTATTAGTTGCAGCGGTATGACAGGTATAGTCTGTACAATGGGGCGCCCTCACACATCGGTCAACCCCTCAGGTGGGCGGTACGACATGACGTTTCTTAGTCCGTTACAGGTAATGATGTAACACAAAAGCAGTGTACAGAGTACTTAATATCCAACTGCTATCTAACTAACTAACAACACTAGTATACACAGTATGATTGTATCATGCTGCATCAATATTTTATACCATACATGGATTGATGGAACATTCACTTATAGCAGCTTCAAGCTCCAAGTGGTGCTATTAAATTAGCACTCTGCTTTTTTCTATATTATGGAATGATATGCAAACATTACTTAAATTCATTTCATTGGATCCATGCTTGATAATATTATGTAAGATTACTGTACTACCAGTATTTCTGTAGAAATGCATATACCGTACTCATTGTAACACTTTGCCTCAATTCAAAAGATATTACAGTGCTTCCAATCAAAGTCTGAACGATAAACTACTGCAACATATTGATACATTACCAAAGTAGGTCTGTGTCTTTGTACAGAATTTAGCAGGGTCAGATCAAAGATGTCATTACTAATAACTTCAATCATAACAAATTTCACATTTGGCGCCTCTTACAGTTACCAAGGTTTGTTGTCTAATACATCACTTTGTATATCTAGCTATGATGATATCTACCAATAGACATGGTTTATTTGCAACAATGAATATTGTGCACCCTTTTGGCTGTATTACCAATTTTAAACTGTTATTCAACTTTGCAGCAGAGTAGGCAATGTTGTGACAACTATAGCTACAATCAAAATGTAATTCTACATCAGTGCACCAGGGCAAGTTCAGTAATGTATCAATTAATATATTGCAGTAGTTCATCGTTCATACTTCAATTGAAAACACTGCAACACTGTAAATAGTTGTTGACCCAATCAGTGTACACACATCGTATAATTGATAATTGCGTTGATTTCTATGGTAGTTTGTCTGTGTATAAAGTAGTTGAATGGTGTAGAGTTATGTAGATATCAAATAGTACTTTGAAATGTACATGTAGACTGCCCGATGCAACATGTAGATGTAATAAAACTTGAAATAACTATTTCATAGTGTAATATACAGACTTTATTGATTCCAAGACAACACTTCATGTTACTGTCAATATCCTTGTGCCTCAAGTATTATCATCTCAGAAGTTCAGATAGTTGTGACTACAAACTTCCATTGTTTCAATAAAAGTCCTGAGATGAAATCATTAGAAGTGTGGATGTGTGTTTCATTATTTTCAGATTTGATTTGTCTGAGTGTTAATGTCTGGGTGTGCTAGTCACATAGATGGGATTTGTTACTTGTTTCTTTTTTCTGAATTTTGACCAACAGGCTGATTGGCTAATTGTATGTCTGAACTTTGACCCACTGCTGGTTGACTAATTGTATGATTTCTGAACTTTGATCCACAGTGCTGATTGGCTAATTGTATGATGTCTGAACTTTGACCCACTGCTGGTTGACTAATTGTATGATTTCTGAACTTTGACCCACTGCTGGTTGACTAATTGTATGATTTCTGAACTTTGATTCACAGTGCTGATTGGCTAATTGTATGATGTCTGAACTTTGACCCACAGTGCTGATTGGCTACTTTGTGTTGTTTCCGAACTTTGACCCCACAGTGCTAAAGAGTCCACATGTCATTCATTCTATCATTCTTGCCTCCAAACAGTCCTACAGGTACTTCAAATTCCAATGGAACCTTCCTCATTTTCTTCTTAACTTCCTTGTCAACAAGCTGTAAATACATAATTTGGTAGAAATGGAATTGTTTCAGTTGAGTGAATGTAGTTCTGATGACAAAGAAGGTCGTTGTACCAAGCCAAGTCTTTCACAAATGTAGTTCTAAATAGAGGACATTCAAAATAGCATAAAAGACCGGAAAGTGTACAAATACATACCCAAAATAACAAATATGTGTAGACGTGTATAATGAGTTTATTAAAATAAACTACAAATAAAGGAGTAAGTATGTAAATGTGACTCATAGCTAACTTGGGCCTTTATTACCTGGATATTATCATTTTTGGGTTTCACCAGAATTGTTGCCTCATACCCCTGGTGTGAGTGACACTGTAGCATACTCAAGATTATTACCAATGTACCAGAGATTACTTGCACCGATGCATGCGTATACTAGTGGTATTCACACTGCAGTGCAATACCGAAAACATAATTGCATACCTGCATGTAAATGATATGCAAACGGGGACATGATCATTCGTTCTACACAAAAATGCATGTTTGCATAGTGTCATTTTATGGAAATTTGTTGTTTCAGATAAACGAGTACCGTAATAATTATAATAACAGAGCCTCATGCCATGTGAGTTCCAGTGTGGGTACTCAGGGGTATTTGCACTCATGCTTGCAGTGTTTTCTGCTGCACTTTCAACTTGGTGTTTCTATGAAGTTACAAGTAATTGTAGATGATGTAAAATCATGAAGTGACTCCAGAACCCATAGTTTACGAAAATATCTCTATACTCCTTAAACAGTGTTTACCTCTGATTGGGTGAGTTCCAGTAAGTTTCCTATCTCCCATTCTTCTTTAGGAAAAGCTCTATTGATTCTTGATGCTGATGTGACCACTTCATGATAATAGTGTGACTGCAGTGTTTTCAGTTCCCATAACGAACTGTCCATAGCGTGACATTTCACTGGATCTGATTCCTCCATGTTGTAGGGATCATCTGTTAACTCTGTAACAAGGTACAAGTATGTACAATGTACTGTCATTTCATAGGCCTAACAAAAAAAATTGTGTGGTTCCGATTACACCCTAAGGTAGGGTAGGTAGATTTTTGATTTTGATTTTGTTTATATATTTTTTTTCATATGTGAGTGTCTAGTTCAGGTAGTTATGTTTTCTGTTGTTTTCCATATGGTCTATATGTTATTGGTTTCTTCTCGTCAGATGTATAGCTATTACAGATTGGAAGAACAGTTTTATATTGTCTTTTTAAGTTGATGTCAGTTTCCGCATCCACTATTTCTTGTGAGACTTCACAATTTTTGTGATTTTATCATTTTTTTTCTCAACTATGTAAAAAAAAAATTCGTTCAGGGTCGACAGTGAAAAACTAGGTGGGGTCGAGTTACTGGAACCAAACTATTTTTTTGTAGACCTTACTGTAGGAGTAGAGTACAATTTATTTGAGTTGTTACTTTCATGTGTACAAAGTTTCTTAAATAAAACTTATGGCCCTAGTCAGATTACGATTATAATTCTGGTTATGAAAACTAATTGTCTGGCAGAATTATAGAAAAAGTTGATCTTGAAAAGAATGAATCACATGTAATCCTTATAGCACAACTGGTAAGGGATCATTAATGCGAGAACCCTTTTCAGACCAACCTATCAAAATCTACTCCCTTAAACTATGAAAAGCACTCTTAATTGCATACCCCAAAGGGCAGCACATCCATAAACATATACCCACATTTAAATGGAGCCCCCCCCCCACACACACACACACCGTACATGTGTATATTCATGTGTATTCATACACTTGCTGAAGTAGAGTGGATGTCAAATGATCACCTACTGAGGGCGCCCTTAACACCTGCGCCATTCCTCACAAGGGTAATTGTGACATGTTTACCTGTGGGTCCATCTTGTCTGTTAATGAGTACACTCAGATTTGGATGTCTTTTGATGAGGTTACACACCAGTGGTATGACTAGTAAGCTGCCTGTAGGGGGCGCTGTCAGTGAAAGTCGACTCAGTTTCTTCACAAATGCTGCTACCAAGTACGAAGGTATATATCTGTAAGGAAGAAGATAATATTGGGAAACCAAAAACTTTGGGACATCAAGTAAAGCAGATGAAATCAGTCTCGTCTCCGTTCCCCTTTCACAATGAACTGAAATTTTCCTTTTTCTCACATTAGGGATACTCATACTCTGTTGAACTTTCTGTTTGCTTTCTTTACAACTTCACAGAACATTTCCCAGCGTCAAAATAACCCTGGATCACTTTTGTTATTTCTTTATACATACATCAGTGTTTGCCAAGAGTTGATCTGTAAAGTTATTTGATGTTGATACTTACGTTGACATCAGAAAGAGATCTGTCAGATAAAAAAATCTTGCTCTGTACTTGACATGGAATATTGATGGTTCTAGTAAGGCATATAGCTTCTTGTAAAAATCAGGATATTCTCTGTGAATGGAAACACCCAAATTTGAATCATTCATGAAGTCATTGCAAAAATATATTCACAACACAAACTAGAATACGACATCTCCTGAAGAAAGCAACTTGTTACAATGTACATTATGTTGATACCCTCTATCAGAGGATTAGAAAAATCACAGTGCCACTGATTGTACAATGGTGACCCCAAGAGTGAATAACTGAGCAAAATTATCATGCACTGCTGAAATTCAGGAACTTAAATAAAATAAATGGTTCAAAGTTTCCTTCTGACTTTAATTGTCATTTCTAAGTCATTCAGCATGTTAACGTATGATTATGAAATTAAAGTAAAACCAACATGGACATATGCACTTACTTATTTAATACTTTTTTTTAAAAAATGAATCAACTGATCACCCTTCATTTTTAAGGTATTACAAAGAGAAACACAGAAGTAAATACAGACACCCTATGATATTTTCATCACAAACCAAAACAAGAAAATTTCAAAATGGAAATTACAATGATCTGTTACACAAAAGTTAGTCTTTACATGGAAATATCAAAACAATTAAATATGAAACGATACTTACAAATTATGTTTATGAATTAGAATAAATAAACCATTCAAGGCAAGTAAACTAATGGCACCACCTATAAGAAGGGGGAGAACAAAACAGAGGGTCAACAACAACAACAACAACAACAACAACACTTTGCAAACATTTCATGACCATATCTTTGTGACAATACTTTGAATATCTCATGATTTCATATAGTCTAGCTGCTAAACCCTCAAGTTATTCTGCTAACTTTAAAAACGACAGCAGGTCGCATAGCGTCAAAGGTGATATCGAGGGCTTGCTGCACACCAGTGGTACTGTCATCCCTGGGTTTTTATTCAGCAATCTTCCAAAGACAGATCCAAGGTCTTGTTACAAGACTAAATTTCATATTACTAAACACTATATCACAAAATCAATTCAATACATATTTAGTCAAACAATGGATGTAGATGTACCTATTGATATACCAGTAGCTTGGAAAATATCTAATTGGCTCCAACAAAGTTTTATCAGTGAAAAATATACGTAGTAAATCTACCTACAATATTACTGGGAAAACATCTGTATTTATCAGTAAAAATATATGTAATGGGACTGGTATCATTCGTGTGTAAGCCTGCAACAACAATAGTTTAGTTTGTGTCTATCTTAGTTTGCCTATAGCTTGATTTCCATAGTAGTATTTGACATTGTAATTACTAGGTGGCATCAGTGGGTAAAGACTTACCTATGTTATACGACACTGTCAGGAAATCAATGAGTAGCAATGGACTCCTCATATGTGGTATAACGTGTTCATGCATAATTAACAAAACCTTCTTATAAATAGATGTAGGTAGAGGTAGTTGTAGGAATGCCAACCATGCATTGTCAAATACCCTCTTGTGTTCCTGAAATGTACAAGTGTGTAGAGATCTTTATGGTGATAATAGTAGCATCCAGGAATGTCAACCATGTATGTATCTGTGTGTGTGTGTGTGTGTGTGTGTGTGTGTGTGTGTGTCTGTGTGTAATGTATGTATGTATGTATGTATGTATGTATGTATGTATGTATGTATGTATGTATGTATGTATTTATGCATGTATCTATGCATGCATGTATGTGTCACTGTATGTATGTATGTATGTATGTATGTATGTATGTACGTATGTACGTATGTATGTATGTATGTATGTATGTATGTATGTATGTATGTATGTATGTATGTATGTATGTATGTATGTATGTATGTATGTATGTATGTACACACCCTGTTCAAGTAGCATTCTTGCCCCCACCCTATGTCACACCCACACACACATACACACATCCACCCTACCATGCCATGCTTTGTTGAATCTGTCATGTTCACGTAAAGTCATAGAGTCATACAGAAATGTTTCATGTTGTACATGTATCATTAAACTGTAATATACATTGTGTCATTCCATCCTCACCAGAAGGCGGGGCTGACCATTGTGTGAGGGCACCCTTTCATGGCGTACCTTACAGAGTTATGTATTATCTATCATAGATACAAAATTTGCTCTGTCTTAGAATCACATTATGCACAGAATAATAAAATGCTCTACATTGGTCAATGTGGCAAAGTATGACAACAATTTTTCTATGGTAAAGTGTATCTTGTGAACTGATTTTCAAATTAACACATGACATCTGCCATCGTCCAATGTCCCATCTTCTAGAAAACAAAAACTTTGCCTAAGGAGTTCAGTCATTCATAAAAATGGCATTGGTGAGGTTTGAACCAGCACCTTACAGATACCAAGCTGGTCACTCTAACTGTTTGACCATCATGTGATGATGGCTATACAGCTAATTATTAACCAACTACATATCCCAATTTCCTCACCCCATGGTCAGACCAACATGCAGCCCCATCTGAATATATCCATCCAATTCTGTAAAAACATCCCATCAAATACACTATACAGTGTAGCAACAATGCAACAGCAATAGTCGATTTTCCGGTTCCAAGATGCATTGTGCGAGAGGACGTCACTTATGTTGTTAGATTTAGTCTTGTTTTGTCTTTATTACATTTGAAATAACATTTTTATCAGGAAATGATGGAAAGACATGTTGACCTATTTGATTATGAGTGATTTCATAGAACAAAGACTAAACACCATCAATGACAGAGAGGAATTTTACGAGTGAACACAACCATCCCCTGGAGTAGCATGTGCAAACCCCGCAGCGCATACACAATACATGGCATTGTATGGAGAGATGAGTAATGCATCTTGGAACCGGCAACAGGTCTATGGTCTCACCTTGGGAGATGCAGCATTATGGCTGTCACTGTCTTCTGATAACTTGGTTAGGAAATGATCCAAATGTTCATCACCATCTCCTGGCATACATCTTGATATCTGTTCCAACAACGTGAACAGATTCTCCACAATAAATTTATTGTCCTAGGATAAAGACATATTAAATGAGTACTAAACATATCAATAATGAATTCAACAATTTTGACATAACAAAGAGGATAAAATAAAAAAAAAACATTAATTATGTTAATGTACATTTCTGATGCGATCAATATTTGCATAAAATTAGCATATACTTTTCTGACCCCTAAAGTATCATTATCAATGTCATTGATAGAAAGTTTCAATTTGTAGCACCAGCATTATTTTGTACATTTTAATCTTCAAATCTAATAAAAAATGGGTTTGATCAATTTACTATGTCACCTATTTATTTGCAATAATGTCAAAATCTAACAATTTGAAATCTAAAACTAGCAGACAAATGTCAAAACTCATTTTTGAAAATCTCATTATTTCTGCTTCTGAACAGCACCCCTAGTGGCCAAACTAAAAAATCTTTTGTCTTTCTGTTTTACAGGAAAATGATATTTTGTCTCCTGTGCTAGGAATTGGTCAGCAATCTGTACACATAACTTACCTCTGAACTCTTGTGTTTTTTTATATAAGCTGCTCTTACACTGATTTTGTCTAATAAATAATATCTGATGTCGTCATATTCCAAATATTCTTGAAACCTTCCAATGAGTTGATGTCGAACTATGTCCGATGATAGAAGTCCGTCTAGTATTTTCTGGAAATGGAGATTGTCAAGGTTAATCATCATTCAGTATAAGAATTATAATCAGAATGAGAATTAATGTATTTTAATAATTCCAATCCACTCTGGGTCAAAGTAATACACCAGCTCTGATAAACCTAAATGACACACAGTCACTTGTAAACTGAGTCAACTTGAAAGCAGAGATGTCCTAGTACAAAATAATTCTGTAATTACCAATAGCTGTGATAGATCATGCATACAATATTATCCCCTGTAATTGCAAAAGTAACACAAGTTAAGAAACAGAGCAATGATCAACCCTGCGATCTATGGTGTTACTTTCATGGTTCTGTTTTTGGAACAACGCTTTATGAAAGTTCTAAAATAGCTAATAACACAATTATTTGGTATTAAGACATCCATGACTTGACTCATAGCTTACAAGTGACTGTCATGTTACAGATTGCCTGTAGACTAATTCAAACCTGTTACTGTTAAGACAGACTGTAGAATGCATTAATGGGAGGTGCTCAACTAACTACAGTATGTAGTATGCCAATTATGGTGATTATATTTTACAGTCTACTATTTCTGGTTTATATAAAATACTATCCTTCTATATCAGGAACTCCGCATGATAACAAAAACATTCTTGACAGAAGATACAACAACTTTATTTTACAATTTGCTATAATTACAACTTTTTGAATTGCCTTTAAAGTTTACTACATTGAAATTAATGTGCATAAATGGTAGAAAACCACGTTGGTCTTTTCAATTGTATTAACTTTCAATTATTAACATCAATCATAGAAACAATATTTACTCAAAAAAAAATCAGGGATATGATCAAGTGACAACAGTCCCCTGGAGTAGTGTAAACACAGGGTATCCCCTTCTGCATGTACAAAATAAATTATGTTGTATGGGAAGGTGGGGGATGCATCTTTGAACCGACAACAGGTAACGATTAATATTTTAATGACTTACACTGAAGAGTGATTGGGGAAAGTAAAGTCCATGTTGCAGTTTCTTGACTGGGTGTCTTGACTGAGTCTCAACAAACTTCATTAGAGTACACAATGCCAATTCCTACAAATAAACATACAGCAAAATATGAATACTTTGAATCATTTCTATACTTCTATTTCCATATCAAAGGCAATCACATGAACTAAACAGTCAGTAAATATAAGTATAAATAAATGAAATATTTTTATATTATATTTTATATCTAAATTTATGAATATACATGTACTATATATTCAATTCTATAGTATATATCAATAATTTGATATTTCATAAATATGATTTAATAAATTTAAATGAATTAAATATAACTCTATTAAATGAAAATCAAATATAATTATGTCTGAATGTCTCATAATTATTTTGATAAATAATGACTTATAGAACATTATTGTCACCTGTACGTTAGATGAGGAATGATCCATTGCCTTCACCAACTTCTGGATACAATCTGTGTATCTTTCAAACAGCCATAGTTTATACTTGTTGGAGGCTGTCATTTTCTTATCTGGTTTACTTTCACTTGTTCCATCATAGATTTGATTAGTTGATAGTAGACTGATACAGATCTTATGGATTGATTTGATGGCTGCAATTACAATACCAGGTTCATCATTCTGTATAGATGGGGAAAAGGAGGACAAATGATTTAATTCGAGAAACAAGGGGGGGAAAAAGGAAAAAAAGAAATTGGGATTCGCGTCTAAGAAATGTTTTGAGTCAATGAGTAGAAATTTCAATTAGTATTAAAGAAAAACATATTAAAATTTGCAAACATTATCCATAAATAAATTGGGTTGAAACAATACTGTGATGTTATACATCTGTAGTTAGTACATTACACTTTACAAAACTCATACACTTCTCTATGACCCCCACCCCACCGCCTCATCTATTATGCAGTTGTCAGTCTATCTCTCAGTATCAATCCATTGGTAAACGTATGTAACTTATGTTATGGGGCACACGTGTGGTGATGACCACCGTCCAGTGTCAATAGCTTTCCCTCTAGACCAAGCGGAATACATCGAAACAAGCTCAATGACTGAAGTCACTCACCTCAATATATTCAAGAATGTCGATGATATTATTAGATTTTTCTTTACTGGCGAGGAATTCTTTGGTTTTCTGTTTAATATCGGCGATCGTGTTTTCCCTGGACGGCGCCATATTGGAAATGGTTTACTTTCCCAATCTGTGTATTCGATCTCAAAATTACCACGGCACAATCTCTTAATTAGAATATCAATATATAAATTACCATACTATAAAATCTCATTGTAATAAAGTACTGCTGAATCTAATCGCTTTACTTTTTTGATAAATTAAATAATGTCAAAGTGACGATTATTGATATTTTGGAAAATGCGTACTGACAATAGCAAGCTACTTCTACCACATCATCCTGCAGTACGTCGGAGTGATGCGTTTGTTGTGATATATTCACAGAAAATTTCGCTGCCGAATTTACTCCAAAATAGACAAGGTCTTCAGAGAAAATAGTAGATAGGGTATGCAGTCGATCTAACATTTTATGTGTCAAGGAAAATGGCAGCTGAGGACTCGATACAATCTGGTGTTGGGGAGTTGCCCCCGGAACTGGCGTGTCGGCCTCTCGGATTTATCGTATTGACTGGCCTGGATGTCGTATACAACGCTGTACATAAAGCTATCTGGGATTCATTCAGTGCTGGGAGACGTCCTGACCGTGTTCCATTGTCATTCACTGTATTCCCAGGTGACCATGAATATCCGAAATGTCGATCAAAGGTAGTTTTATATATTTAATATCTGTACATGTATTTGTTTTTTTAATTTCACATTCAGTCACAGACAGATCTTCATTTAATTAAATTTGTCATGATGGCAATATTTATATGTGTACATCATAATAGTATTTTAATGGATGTGTGTGTGTGATATGTACATGTATGTATGTATGTATGTATGTATGTATGTATGTATGTATGTATGTATGTGTGTGTGTATGTATGTATGTATGTATGTATGTGTATGTATGTATGTATGTATGTATGTATGTATGTATGTATATGTGTACGTTTATGTACATGTATGTATGTATGTGTATGTATGTATGTATGTATGTATGTACATGTATGTATGTATGTATGTATATGTGTATGTTTATGTACATGTATGTGTGTATGTATGTATGTATGTATGTATGTATGTATGTATGTATGTGTGTATCATGTGTATATATACATGTATTTATACTCACACGCTCACACACATTATTAATCGAGCAAGGAGGTTGCTAGTTGTTGATTGGGACTTGGGAGTTTCACACACATACACACACACATATGTGCACATGCTCATATATATGTTCATAGTGACTATTAGACACATTATGAAATTACAGGGCTTGGCAACCTAATTACTTCGAGATTTGCTCTGGGCGAACACTGGATTTCCATGCCTTGTACCATCATTTTGATAGTTAACCTATATTTTGTACACTATACTTACTCCCCTCCTCACTGCTAGTGCTACACGTCACTGCTTGATGTGCATTTCATTTTGATTTAGTTACTTTTTCATTTTTTTTCACTGTACCTTGAATTATATATCTAATTGTTTGTTTGATATCCATCCAGAGAAGTTCATATGAATGGTATATTCCAAAGGGAATATTGAAGACTGGTTGGATGAACAAACATCTAAACTTGGTACCAGCTGTGGTTGTTATTTTCTTTGATTTGGATTGGGATGAGACGATGTGGAAGGAGAGACAAATGGAGTGCGCCACCAGAGTTGAAGTTGTTAGGTGAGTAAGATTACAGCAGCAGAAACACCGGTAAGCTGTGTAGGAACAAAAGTGAGAACGGACACAATTACTGCTTGTGTCTGTCTCTTGCAGAGAGTGATTTATATACATTGTAATACAGTTGTTGAATCTATCCATCTCTTGAGAGGGTGATTTACTAAATAAATACTACATGAAAAACAGTGGTCATTCCTGTCATAATTTTGACAAACAGAACAAAAACATGTATCATATCCTGTTGCACACTACATGCAGACTATAACATGTAGACACGTATGCATCATGCAACAATGTATATAAATCACCCTCTGCAAGAGACAGACACAAGCAACCATTATATAATATCCATTCCGACTTCTGTGCCTTCACAGCATACCCTTATCTGCTGTGTACTGGGTTTCATAAAATCTTTTGTATTATGAGCCACTGTTGGATAACTATTGTCCAGTGAACACTGTATTCTGTACATATCACATGGCAATCAAATCATGACTTATTACAAAACATGACAACAAATTTATTTGATTGTTTTTCCTCAAAATAGGAGGTGTTTCTTGACAAAAAATATTTGGTGGCTTACTCCGTCTTCTCCCTTAAAATTATGATAGAATTATGAAATTTACAGAATATATGTCTTATAGTGCATCAGTTTGTTAGTATCTGTAATGAACACGTTATATTTGATGACTATTTACAGATCCAGTCTAAGTGGACGTGGAACCAAAGTAGCCGTTGTACTCATACAGAAAAATGCACCTCTACCACCAGGTACGTAAATACATACTTTGAGACAGACAGACACAGCCAGACATACATATATTTTACATACATATATACATACATACATACATACATACATACATACATACATATATACATACATACATACATACATATATACATACATACATACATACATACATACATACATACATACATACATACATACATACATACATACATACATACATACATACATACATACATACATACATACATGTAATTATATAATGAATTTGATATATTATAATTTAATGTCATGTTGTTTGTGAACACTTTAGGTGAAGATATGGTGGCAGCAGAGAGAGCAGCAGCTTTATGTAGTGCATGTGATTTATCTGCCAAGTCATTGTTTGTACTACCACATACAGATCATCTATTTGGATATACAATTAGGTAAGTCATTTTAACAGTAAATAATGATGATGATAATAATAGTTAACTTTATTTTAGACTTGATAGCCTCATACTGTCATAGGTAAATTCCTTTTTTCGTGAGGGTCAAGTTATCATTATCCCTAGCAAGGACCTAAAATCTATACCAGGTCCCAAATTATACAGCTGGGTTGACTGAAGCACAATCGTGGTTCAAATATTGCCCTAAGGACTTTAGCCACTCAGAGACAAATGGCAGAGGCAAGGCTTGAACCTGCAACCTGCAGATTCCAAACTGACCAATCAAACCATTCGACCATCATGAGTTGATCATATTTGAATATTGTGATATTTTGTGTATATGCCCTGTGGTATGATATGTGTATACAGGTCCTGTGTTTACAGGTTAACAACAGCAAGCCATATATTGAAGACCACACTTTTCCTCAGTGTACATATATGTAAGACTACAGTTATATATAGACTTCAGTAGAAAATACTGTTATTCTGTTGCCAAGTGTCAAGTGCGTTTACTAAGGAGTAAAGAAAATATGGACAGTCATGTAGTATTATAGATATGCGAGTCTATGAGTAATCTACTTAACCTGACTATTACTAGCATTAGTCTAAGAACTGTTTTGTCTTTGTTACAGGTTGGAGAATGCATTCTATGAACTGGCGCAAGGATACTACCATACAGAAGCTAGAAGAGTTAAAGCCCACAAAGAATTCTTAAACAAAACAACACACCAGGTATGTAGAGTAAAGTCCATGTTATCAGTAATAGACATACATGTTTAACAGGACTAAGGTACATAGTCAGTTTTCAGCTTGGCCAGGGTGGACATTTATAACAATGGCAGCTGCAGGGTTCTGCCAACATCCAACTTGAATTTGACGAACACCTTGTTTTGTGGGAATGAATGTTCATAGACTCTGGGTTCGTACTTAGTATTGAAATTTCTACTCACAGAGTCAAAAAATATTTTGGAAGCAAATCTGAAATTGCTGACGAGATGTTGGCAAAAAATTAGGATTCACTTCCAGATTGTTTTGACTCTGTGAGTAGAAATTTCATTACTTTATTTTGTATTCTTCCCCTGTTGTGCATAGATACTTCCCACATACACAAGTACATGTACATTGATTGATGTACTGAAGGACAACAAAAATAGTGTGAAAAGCTTTGTGAAAAACAGTTGAAATCCTTGTGAAAAAAAATGCATGTGTGGTGCTTTATTTGTAGTATAGTGTATTTTATATGATAGCAGAATTTGATGTACATTGTTGATATTTAGTAGTAACATGAGTCACAATCAAAATTCAGATTTTAACATTGGTTGAACTGTTTGCATCATGTAGTCTTTGTCTGTCAGAATTTACTAATAGTTATCTATTGACCATAACATTGGTTGAACTGTTTGTAACATGTAGTCATTGTCCGTCAGAATTCAGATATCTAATGACCATAACACTGGTTGTAACTGTTTTATCTTATAGTTGTTATTTGTCAGACATGCATTCAAGACTGCTTTCTTCAATGAATTAAAACAAGACACCCATACAGCATTGAAGTAAGTGTAATACTGTGTACTTTGTAATAAGGGTGACCATATTTTGTCCCCTGTTCTCATTACATGACCAACCAAAATGTTCAGCTCCGACATCAAAATATGAAGAAAATTTATTTTCACCTGCCCTTAGTGTTGAATAGCGCCCTCTCTGGCAAGAATAAAGAAGTGTCCAGACTGTCAGCGTCATCTACAGTCATCAAAATCGATGTGCCTAAAAAAACTCCCTGATTTTCTAAAAAATATTTTGATTTGAAACAAAGGTTGTAAGTGGTTGAAAATGTGAGCAATTTTTGCCATGAAATATCAAGAACTGGAAGTGATAATTTTTCAAAGGAGGCTACAGTACCCAGTTATCATGGCCCTCACTTTTAGTCTAAAACCTGTCTCCGAACAGCACTCCTAGTGACCACACTATAAAATCTTTTGTTTTTCTTATGACGAGCCTGTTATTTATTAACATTCCTGTATTTTTAACCACCAGGCAGTATAAAGTAGCGTATGCCTACGTAACAGAACTCCGTGCACATGATACAAACATGTTAGAAATCAAGACTATATCTGGTTTTATTAACTACAAGGTAAGTCCTACAACTGCTGACGTCAGACTGTGGACGAACGGAACCTGTTAGAAACAGGGAAAGTAAAAAACTGAATTCTATTAATAACACTTGGCACAGCATGTTGGAAGTACAGAGACTTATATTACTTACCATCATTTGATAAGAACAGTTTTATGGCCACTCTACATAATAGTTCACATTCACAAACAAATTTCCAGTTCCCTAGCATTTCATGTACACATAAAAAGGCCATAAAACTGTTCTTATCAAACCATGGTGTGTAATACAAGTCTCTGCTGTTCCAACATGCTGAGCCAAGTGTTATTAATCCAATTCATTAATTTACTTTCCCTGTTTTAGTAACAGGTTCTGTTCATCCATGGTCTGATGTCGGCAGTTGTATGCTGGCATCAATAATATTTAATATGATCCCTCTTCATTGTTGAATGATCAGAAATAAATCCTGTATTTTTAGTTTAAATGTGTTTAACTTGGCTTTAATACCAGACAACATTTGGTATAAATGGAAAAGTTTCTGAAAGTAATTGATTACTTTACCAGTCTCTCAGTAACTATAGACATTTAGTGCTTTTTTTCTTTGTCATAATGAAATCTTTCTTTCCTTTATTGCAGATCTGTAAATTATCCTTCCAACACAACGCCCCTCTAGATGCAATCTCACAATTTAGGAAGCATGTAGACTTCTATAAAAACAAAACTGGTTGTGCTGAGTTGGCCTTTGAACACTCCGCTTGGATGTGTAAACAGTAAGTATTCTCATCACAGTCGAGAAAACCCCTACCTCATTTGCATAATTCATTGTCAAGATTTGTACCATTTTCGGTCATGCAATCCTGCATCATGGCTGAAAATAAGTCTATGAATGTTCTCAATCATTCAGGTATGACATTAATAACAAAGTAATTACAATATATCCTACTGTACTTTCTGAATGGATTGTAATTACTTCTTTGTTGGTAATTTGTTTTCACAGCTGGCAGTACATGTTATACATGAATGCAGCAGCAATTCATGGTAATGTGTCAATAAATTGTTGAGGCCAACAATAGATATGTTTTCACACCATAACTTCCAAATATTTGCTTAGATCATGGAAGTGTAACCCACAGTGGGTTATACTTCCATGCTTAGATGTATACCATGTATGCTTGGGCTGACCCGTTTTGCATTACAGATCAATAACCCTATATTTTGATTTCATAATTACTATGTACATAAAACTTGTACACCAGTGTGCCCTCTAATGAGAGCCAAATTTTGTAGTTTGTGAGTCAAAATGATAAAAACTGGCATTTCCTTTGAGTCACCACATAGTTAGATATAGGGGAACACCAAATTTTGGTGTGTCACTAGAAATTGTGTGTGTCAGTAGCACGTCAAATTGGCTTAGAGGGCACACTGGTCACCACATAGTAAGAGATAGGGGAACACCAAATTTTGGTGCGTCACTAGAAATTGTGTGCGTCAGTGGCGCATCAAATTGGCTTAGAGGGCGCACTGTTGTACACTACTTGGAACTTATATTGCTGAAACACTACAGCTTAGGAACACTTAGCATAACAGAACCGCTGCTTTTGAAATTGATGCATATTTGTACGTTTAAATTGTATGTAATGTATGTACTTGTATCGTATGTGTGTGTGTGTATGATAACAAATTTGTTGCCCCACACTTTTATTTGTTTTTGCCTATTTTTATTTGTCAATGTTCTCTATATGAAGAATTCATCAATATAGGAATATGGAAATGAATTTGATATGAATATAACAAATTTTACATGGCGAAAAAATAGAAGGAAATGTATGTAAAAAATTATAATAGGCGAGTCTGAGGTCATCCCGTATTATAACAATGGTTCTTTAGAAACTGTGTGACAATATCACCTGTATGCTAGAATAGAGACTATTACTTGTTACAGTTACATTAACCCATTTCACTCAAATTATAATAACACAGTTTAATATTCAAATAAAAGTAAGTGACCTACTTAAAACAAATTAAATATTTGTAATAGTGTTGTTGAAATGAAAGTATGTAACCTTACTTCACACAAAGTGCAATAACATCGTTCCAATAAAATTGCATGACCTTACTTCACTCGTATTATAGCAATAACATTGTTCAACTTCATTGTTTGATTAAAATTACATAACACAAATTTGTAATATTATTATTATTATACTAAATTGTTTTCTTTCATAATATGACAGAGCCCAATGACGCATGAGTGCAATTGTGGTATATTCAGGGTATTTGCATGAGTGCTTGCAGTGTTGTCTGAGGCAGTACTTTCACAAGCATAGCAAGTGAAAGTGCAGCAGAAAACACTGGAAGCATAAGTGCAAATACCCCTGAGTACCCACACTAGAACCCCATTCTATGTTATTATTATATATGTTTAACTGAAACTACAAATTTCCGTAAAAATGACACTATGCAAAAGACATGTGCTTTTGTATAGAATTAACGATCACGTCCTCATTTGCATATCATTAACATGCAGGTATGCAGGTATGTTTTCAGAATTGCACTGCAGTGCAAATACCACTGGCATGCATACACTGGTGCAAGTAATCTCTTGTACACATGTAATGATTTATAAAAATTATTTTCTTAGATTTCAGATTTTCGGTGATTTATTTGATGAGGCAATCAGAGCTGGCCTGAATGCAATACAAACACAACATCCAGGCTTCTACTACCAGCAAGCTGCTAACCATGCTATCAACAGAAAACAACTATGTAGAGGGCTTTGTCTGGTAAGTTTTCATAGAAACTTGTGTTCTGCGTCACTCATATATCATTGAAGCTTTTGACTTGATCAAAATACTTTCAAAAACCTTGATTGAACCGTAGACCCTACACGAAAGGGTCTATGATTGAACAATTCTAGTGTACTGTATGTTTTTAATGTCAGTAAGAGTACTCTAGTACATTAGTGGTCTCCTCCTTATGTTGTTAATACTAAATAGCATAGTACATTAGATGGCAAGGTAATAGGTTCCTTGATATTTCAGTATACATATATAAAATGAATTACATCATCAAATCGTTTATGTATTATGCCTGAATACAAGGTACAAATTAGCAAGTGATGATTATATAAGTGCTTTAGTAAGTAGATATTACAGGTGCACAGACAGACAGACACAGACATACATACATGTGTGTGTGTGTGTGTGTGTGTGTGTGTGTGAGTGTGTATGTGAGTGTGTGTGTGTGTGTGTACATAGATAATAGATATTACAGGTGCACACACACACACACACAGACACACACAGACACACACACACACACACACACACACACACACACACACACACACACACACACACACACACAACCCATTATCTAGGTAGAACACAGAGTGTTGCACGACTCATTCTCTGTGTAAAACATAGCATTGTAAACATTTTTATCATTCATATATTGAAATCAGTCAGCAACCAGCATGCCAGACCCCAACCCTTTGGAAGATGCAGACAAGTTAGAGTACTATGGACAGCGACCATGGCGACAGGGTCACCAAAGCATTGACCCCCCTGATCCTGGCAAGGAGAAAGAAGGCATTCAGGCTCTTCAGTATAAAGAAGATAAAGTCGACCACTCGGTGAGTACAACAAGGTTGATATGGATAATGAGAAAATGACCAGGAAAGGAAATAAGTGATGAAAATTAGGAATGGTTTATGGAAAGCAAATTTGATAGTATGCGAGTACTTGATGTTTACCTGAAGTGACTAACACTATCTGTGTTGCCATTTTGTCAGCTGTAACTCACATGGAGAAATAGTATGAGATCTTGAGACGTGAAAATAATGAAATATGCCATTCATTTTACTTGTACTCAATTCAAAGTTTTGATTATGAAAACAGTTGTTGAAGAACATTAATTTACCTATCTGATATTATGAATGTGTTGTCAATTTGATCAAAGTGGTGATATACAGATTTGTATCACTGTCACCTTTGACTTTTTTTTTTTAAACATTTAACTGTATCATTGGCACTGTATGATACAATTTACAATACTTCCATAGAGGAGAGGTACATCTAGAACATGCAGGATTTATCGATCAATTAATCAATCAATCAATTCCAAATTTCTACAGTGTCGATTTCCAGAGCAATGTTCTGTTCAGTAGCACTGAATGGCTAAAGCACACCATAGGCTTTGGTGAACAAATAATTTAGCTCTTGAATGAATGTATGCACTCATCAAATTGTCAAAAAAAAGAACACAACTTCAAGTCTTGTATTTAAATGAGATGTCTGTACCCTTTAACAAATGCAGTGAATTTTGTTTATGGTTGTCTTTCCGCAGTGGATTATAATTCCTCTGTTAAGCAGTGCTGTAGCTCAGTTTAAGAAGTACAAGTCAGCTAGGATGAAGAGATACCTTAGTAAGTATACAAAACAACAGTAATAATATTCCTTTCTTTGTGCAGCCAAGGAAAATATAAGGGGGCCTTGTCACTACAAGTCGCTAGACGAATAGTGACAACCCTTAGGTCACAAATATTTTCTTGCTGAATGAAGAAAATTATTGGAAAATAATATAATTATACCAGCGCCAGTAATATCAAAGAAAAATTGGGGAAAGTAATGGCAATTTTGAAAGATTTGTGGCAAAATTCCAAAGTAAATAGCTGTCATCTAATTTGACTTCCTACACATGTTCAGATAACTATAAAGACTTCAATGTTTGATATTCTCAACCAGGTTTTTACCTTCTAAAGACCACATTATATTAAGCATTTATCGAAATAAGTTCTGAAATTTGTTTATTTGTTCCCACTTATGCAGTGCCTTAGTACTAAAGCAAGTAAAAATCAGAGTATGGGGGTGGGGGGGGGGGTGTTACATTATTTAGTGGGGTCAAACTGAACACCGCTGTTCTTACATACATAGTGGGTTTAAACCTAGACTGTAATTTATGCCGTGTTACTCCACCCTCACTGGTCTGTTCACTCTGGCACAGTGTCACTTACAGACTAGTTGGACCCAGACTGCAGTGGTAAGAGGCATATGAGTTAACCGCTCAGCCACCAACATCCCATATAATTTGGACCCCCTAAGTCACTATGATTTCTACTATGAAACTAACCATGGATTGTTGTATTTTGTATTGTACAGTGGTACAGATGGGAGAAGAATATTACCATGCTAAAGATTACAATAAAGCACTTACGTAAGTTATAACTCTATAATCAAAGATTTTGAAGTCATTATTGAAATGAAAAAGTGTGTGCAATTGGAAACCCCTGACTTGTGTTTGCCAAAAACATGTGCCTCATCCATACAATAACTACAGCTGACAAAAATGCATACTTATGACTATTTATCTGAAGGAAATAAGCACTTAGGAGTCATGAATATTCATTGTTCATCTAATGCATTTTCATGGATGCTAAGCCCCATGGGGCAACAAAGTACCTCTGTAAGAAAAATGGAGGTGAAAAACAGTTTCAATTTGGTTTTTCTTGGCAATCGAGCTAAATCTATGTGGTGTGAAATCATGAAATGACTCTCCAGAACCCAAAGTTTATGAAAATACCTTATTTTGTGAAGTTGCATTCCCCTGTATGTAATGCTTTACAGAATGCAAAAAGGAGTATATGTCGTGTTGGAACCACTACATGTATGTAGGCCCAAGTTCCAACCACTATGTTGTAGATTTCAAGCCACAAATTTTAATCATTTCACCATAATGACAAATACCTGCATATTTTCACGACTAGACAATTTTGCGATTTTACAGTCTTCATGTAGTTCACAAAGATTAATTTTCACTAATAACCATACTGGTACATTGCATTATGCAGAAATATATATTTTCGCCTCTACTTATTTTTGCGTTTTTGTTTTGTAGCGAAATTAGCGAAAATAAATCTTACACGAACATTTCCAGGTTTACAGCATCTGATGTAGAATGATAGTAAGTTTGTGGGGGTTTTTTGTTGTATTACAGGCTGTTAGACCGTGTAACATGGGACTATAGGAATGAAAGATGGTGGGGTTTGTTGACTTCCATACTAACCATGGCACTAAGGTTAGTAGTAATCAATATTTAGTTGTCTCTGATGATGAATAATATAGCGTTACATGAAACAATTTCTGTAAATTAAAATCCTGTCAGTGTGTGATTATGTTGATGCAATGTCATGTGTTTTGATGTCCCATGGTGACACTTTGATACATTTTCTAATTTTCCTGATGAAAAGTGTACTTTAGTATGGTTAGCTTAGGGATGATCGCACAATGTCGCACAAGCCCAGATTGCCACTAAATGAACCTTTTTTCATTTTTCAAAAAAAAACCCTCCCCTAAATGAAAATTCATAAGTGCAATGTTGACACTTTTATATATGATGTAAACCATGATGAAAATTGTAGTGGTCACACCACTATGATTGATGCAATGTAAAAACATGGTGGTAAACACATGATGGTAAACACTAAAATATTAACTGCAAACCCAGCACTGTATATCAGGTTTAAGTCTATTTTATTCAACTTATCAACATTGAAGTAGTAAACACAGAACCTGTTGTCATTGAAAGCATGAAAGTTTTCAAAATTTGGACATTTGAAAATGAAGTTCAGACACCC
Source organism: Glandiceps talaboti (assembly GCF_964340395.1). Taxonomy (NCBI): domain Eukaryota; kingdom Metazoa; phylum Hemichordata; class Enteropneusta; family Spengelidae; genus Glandiceps; species Glandiceps talaboti. Next base: position 15,827,582 of record NC_135566.1, on the reverse strand, counting down.
CCCCCCCCCCCCCCCCCCCATGAAGAAAGTTCGTTTATTGAGCTTGTATGAAGCTGTGTGATTGTCCCTTAAAACACTACTATTATCAAAATGAGTCAGGTTCTTGCAAACAGGACACTTCAAAACAATTCATTGTATTGTATTGTATTGCATTACATTGTATTGTATTGCATTGTATTGTAATGTATTGTATTGTATTGATCTAAACATTACTTCAGTATTGACATAATGAAATTTAATAATCATTCTATATTAAAATGTCAAAGATATAAAATATGAATACTTTTATGACTTGCCTAGGTGTGCGTATTTGGTTGCCAGTGTCAAGGAATATGTCACACTCTCACTGGAACTCATTGGTAGATGTATCCTTTACTCTTGTTAAAAAGACACTTTCTAACCAGAGAAATTGAAATATTTAACAACTGTATTGACACTATGTAAAGATAGTATATTTGAATGCTTGACTGTAGAGTGTTCACAGATCCAAGATCAAGCAATTCAGGTTTTCCCCAGGGCACTCTGATCTCCTCCTGTGTTAACACCTGAACCCATGAGGGTTGGTCCTCAGTTGACATGTTGAGAGACTAAGTGCTAATATGCTTATTGTTCTAGCCATTATAGATAAAGATTACCAGTATTCTAAATACAGAATATCGAAAAGCTAATGTTTCAGGTCTAAACCTTCCTAATTTGTTACACACTTATACTCTATACTTGATTTTGTATATGGATCGTACTCTACACACAGGGCAGCTTCAGGCCTGAAGTGTCAGTTTTTCTGAAATCTTTATTTAGACAGTAAACCTTCTACTGCATCTTTTTTGACCATAGAGGGCAGGCTATCCTACTATATATTGTATGTTTGCAGTGAAGCACTGTGTCAGTCACATGTTATGACACATTCGTTGTCAGTGACTTGTTACGACGCACTCGTTGTCACTCACTTGTGATGCACTCGGTCTCAGCTTCTTTTGATGCACTTGTTGTGACGCACTCGTTGTGAGTCACTTGTTGTGATACACACAGTGTCAATCATTTCTTGAGAAAGCATTAGTCATCCCTAAGGTCCTAAGGTAAAGCAGATAAAAGGAGTACACATCTGTTGAGTGTCAAATGTCGGATTAAGATTATCTGTACTGGTTATTTTAGACTGACAAAAGATGGACAAGTGTATAGGCACTCTGCTAACTTTCCATGGTTTACAGAATGATCTATTCATACATACCATTGCTCAAGTGGATTAGATTCATCTCATATTGTGTCTAATGAACAAATTAAGAATACTGTGTGCTTACAGTTGTATTTTATGAGATGGTCATGTCAATGGCGTTATTACAAAACTAAGACTATTTATTAGTCCTTGTATTCATTGATAAACCTTTGAGTGTTATGAGAATGGACTGATTGTACAAAAGGTACATGTTTGGATCCAAGGTACAGATTGTGCAGTGTTTTTGTTAAGGGCGGTAAGTAGGTACAATCTACCTGAGTTCCCTAGTTATTTTATCGAGGTTTGATCCCCACCAATGTTATGGTATAATATATAGAAACTATGTCAGGTTTCCCCCCTTCTTGTTACCAGGGTTCCCAGCCTTTAGTGAAAACACTGTTGTGTTAGGCTTAGAAGAGGAATAGGGGTACATCCTAAGTCTTTGATGTATGGCATTTATCATAGGACAGTAAAATATACGATAGTTACAGTGGAAGGGTAAGTTAGAAATGAATGGGACGTTTTAATCCGTCTACTACGAACCTTTGTTTAAAGATTTAATTATTCAGTATTAATATCTCTCACCCAATCATTACGTGATGGTTCGTAATTGATCAATTGATAAAAGTAGCATTCATTTCTAATTTACCTTTCCAACTGCCCTATTGATTCTTGGAACCGTGAACATTATATTCTCCATAGAATTCATCATGCATTGGTAATGTTTCAACTTGGAACACCCCCTCCCCCCACACACACACTCACATGCAACAACAGACTGACAGACAAACACAGACAGACAGACAGACACACACACACACACACACACACACACACACACACACACACACACACACACACACACATCCCACCTCAATTTGAGTAGTTTGTGAGGACCCATTTGTGTTAGGACCAGAAAAGCTAGGTTATATAGGCTATATTGTATACACTTGATACCTATTCATTATATATGTATATAGTCCTTTTAACGTTAACCTTGACTTCTTATAAGATGCCAAAATATCAGCTGAAGAAAAGAGACATATACAGATGAATCTAATACGTGTTATATCGGTATGTAACTATCTCTATTATGGCTCTTTTCTAGGAAGCTTGACAAAGCTATTAAATAAACTATCAAGATCAGTGAGCCTGATCACAAAGTTTCATATTGAGACAGACACCATAAAGATAACACACAAACATCACTTACAGTGTCTGCTCTGTAGACACCATAAAGATAACACACAAACATCACTTACACAGTGTCTGCTCTGTAGACACCATAAAGATAACACACAAACATCACTTACACAGTGTCTGCTCTGTAGACACAATAAAGATAACACACAAACATCACTTACACAGTGTCTGCTCTGTAGACACAATAAAGATAACACACAAACATCACTTACACAGTGTCTGCTCTGTAGACACAATAAAGATAACACACAAACATCACTTACACAGTGTCTGCTCTGTAGACACAATAAAGATAACACACAAACATCACTTACACAGTGTCTGCTCTGTAGACACAATAAAGATAACACACAAACATCACTTACACAGTGTCTGCTCTGTAGACACAATAAAGATAACACACAAACATCACTTACACAGTGTCTGCTCTGTAGACACAATAAAGATAACACACAAACATCACTTACACAGTGTCTGCTCTGTAGACACAATAAAGATAACACACAAACATCACTTACACAGTGTCTGCTCTGTAGACACAATAAAGATAACACATAAACATCACTTACACAGTGTCTGCTCTGTAGACACAATAAAGATAACACACAAACATCACTTACACAGTGTCTGCTCTGTAGACACAATAAAGATAACACATAAACATCCCTTACACAGTGTCTGCTCTGTAGACACAATAAAGATAACACACAAACATCACTTACACAGTGTCAACTAATTTAGTTCATAATATAAACAGTAACATCACACAAACTACTACAATTACAATAGACTTGAGGTATTATTTCTTGAAGTTCCAACAAAATCCATGGTCAGCAGCCAAATGAACTGTTGCTTTTATGCAGTTACTGTTTATATCATTAACTAAATAAAGAGTCCACACTGTGTATGCGATGTTTGTGTGTTATCTATTTTGTGTGTCTATCTCAACATGAAACCTTGTGATCAGGCTCACTGATCTTGGTACTTCATTTAATACCTTGCGCAAGCTTCTCTGAAAAGAGGTGTAAGTGTAATTTTCAATTTACTCTTTAGTATAGAACAGTAATAATGTCAATGTAATCAACTTTGTAAACCAATGTTCTCAGAAAACGAGAAAAAAAAGTTGACCAGTCTCAAATTAATATGAAGTATGCAGAAAGTTACATTGAAGATAGAAGCACTATAAACTAATAATCTGATATTGTGAATACATTATAAGTTCTGTAACAAAATGCTGAATGTTATCGTTCTTATGAATAAAATGATAGAAATATGATGATATCAAATCTATTTGAACATATAAGATTAGGAAATATTAGAATCTGGCTTGATATGTTGGATGTTGTGAATCTGTTACAGTGTAGCTTTCTATAGTCTGTACTGATACCTATCCATGTTTGACTTTGACAGAACAAAGCACCAGAAGCAGAGTCAGGGTGTCCCAGTGACAGTGTGGAGACCGCCAAGCAGCTGTGGAAAGAGACATTGAACAAAGATGAACCAGCTATGTTTACTGTAGAAATGCAAAATATTGTTCCATTTGGTAAGCATATAAAAAATGTACAGAAAATAGTTGTTGGTTGAATTTATTTCAAAACATTGTTGTCTTTAGGACTATACAGCAGTATGTCAGTCTATGAGACTTAAATTCACAAAATTCAGCCCCGTCTAGTAAATATTTTTTCAAAATCTCGACTTCCAAAACATTGTTGATCTAGATTGGATATATGTAACAGTAAATATTTTTTCATTCATTCTGGGGTATTTATGAGTCATGCACTGTTATTTTCCAGTGGAATGCAAGTCAAGGTTTTCAACATCCAGATGTACAGCTGATACCCCAGTAGTGTTACAAGTGTACCTAAGGTAATAATGCAACATTTCTGTTCCTGAGACTTTTCTCGAAAAACAAAGCAGATGATTTCGGTGGCATTAAGTCTCTTGCGGTTAACTTATTAATAACAGATGAGAACAGTATCGACAAATTTGAATTAATAATGTTATTTGCAATGGAGGAGGGAGTTCTGTTTACATCAATGACAATCCTGCTCTGCTGTGTTTACCAGAAAAGTGTTGTTATCTGTCAAGTAAGACTACCCCAACGTGCTAAATGATCATCTTCGATCATAAAATTATGTGACACACAGTCATGTGGTGAATGCTTCCTGTTTTTAGCTGTATCTGCCAGTTTTCAGTAATTTATATCATGTATATTTCAGAGCACTGTGCCAGTTTCCAATCCAGTTCTCCAAGCTGTCAGTATTACTTAGTAACCATGACTACAATCAGTTTTGCACCCTGACTGATGGACAAGGGGCAAGTAGCACTGGTGGTGGATCTCCTAGTAGTTCCCATGGCGACCTGTATCTCACTCCAGGACAAGTCAAACTATACACATTTCACTTTGTGGCATCACCAGAAGATGTGGGCAGAAAGATTGAGGTAAAACCTACATTAAAACTACATGCAAAGAGGCCATACAACTATTCTTATCAAACTATGAAATGTAATACAAGTCTCTGTATTTCCAACATGCTGTGCCAAGTGTTATTTAATCCAATTCACTTGTTTACTTTCCCTGCACAGGTTCCATTTGTCCACGGTCTGATGTTGGCGATTGTACATCAACTTCTGACAGTGATGTGTGAGTTGATTGTACACTGTACTGTGTATAAATGTGTGATAGAATATTTCAGAACCACTGTTAATCATTTGTTGTATTTTCTGTTTATCTAGATTAAGTCTGTAGCGTTGACACTTGGTAATGAAGACACTTGTTGTGCTATACTACATTGGACAGGTGCTGGCAATGATTCGGCATCAATGACAAACATACAGGAGGATGTGACAAGACGACGTGGTCAACCCAAACCAAATGAGTTAGACTGGGATTTCATTCATGTCGATCCATCTATCAGGTGAGTTAGACTGGGATTTCATTCATGTCGATCCATCTATCAGGTGAGTTAGACTGGGATTTCATTCAGGTGAGTTAGACTGGGATTTCATTCATGTAGATCCATCTATCAGGAGAGTTAGACTGGGATTTCATTCATGTAGGTCCATCTATCAGGTGAGTTAGACTGGGATTTCATTCACGTGAGTTAGACTGGGATTTCATTCATGTAGATCCATCTATCAGGTGAGTTAGACTGGGATTTCATTCAGGTGAGTTAGACTGGGATTTCATTCAGGTGAGTTAGACTGGGATTTCATTCATGTAGATCCATCCATATGGTGAGTTAGACTGGGATATTATTCAGGTGAGTTAGACTGGGATTTCATTCGGGTGAGTTAGACTGGGATTTCATTCATGTAGATCCATCCATCAGGTGAGTTAGACTGGGATTTCATTCAGGTGAGTTAGACTGGGATTTTATTCATGTAGATCCATCTATCAGGTGAGTTAGACTGGGATTTCATTCATGTAGATCCATCTATCAGGTGAGTTAGACTGGGATTTCATTCATGTAGGTCCATCTATCAGGTGAGTTAGACTGGGATTTCATTCAGGTGAGTTAGACTGGGATTTTATTCAGACTGGGATTTCAATCGGGTGAGTTAGACAGGGATTTCATTCATGTAGATCCATCTATCAGGTGAGTTAGACTGGGATTTCATTCATGTAGGTCCATCTATCAGGTGAGTTAGACTGGGATTTCATTCAGGTGAGTTAGACTGGGATTTTATTCAGACTGGGATTTCAATCGGGTGAGTTAGACAGGGATTTCATTCATGTAGATCCATCTATCAGGTGAGTTAGACTGGGATTTCATTCATGTAGGTCCATCTATCAGGTGAGTTAGACTGGGATTTCATTCATGTAGGTCCATCTATCAGGTGAGTTAGACTGGGATTTCATTCAGGTGAGTTAGACTGGGATTTTATTCAGACTGGGATTTCAATCGGGTGAGTTAGACAGGGATTTCATTCATGTAGATCCATCTATCAGGTGAGTTAGACTGGGATTTCATTCATGTAGGTCCATCTATCAGGTGAGTTAGACTGGGATTTCATTCAGGTGAGTTAGACTGGGATTTTATTCAGACTGGGATTTCAATCGGGTGAGTTAGACAGGGATTTCATTCATGTAGATCCATCTATCAGGTGAGTTAGACTGGGATTTCATTCATGTAGGTCCATCTATCAGGTGAGTTAGACTGGGATTTCATTCAGGTGAGTTAGACTGGGATTTCATTCATGTAGATCCATCTATCAGGTGAGTTAGACTGGGATTTCATTCAGGTGAGTTAGACTGGGATTTCATTCAGGTGAGTTAGACTGGGATTTCATTCAGGTGAGTTAGACTGGGATTTCATTCAGGTGAGTTAGACTGGGATTTCATTCAGGTGAGTTAGACTGGGATTTCATTCAGGTGAGTTAGACTGGGATTTCATTCAGGTGAGTTAGACTGGGATTTCATTCATGTAGATCCATCTATCAGGTGAGTTAGACTGGGATTTCATTCATGTAGGTCCATCTATCAGGTGAGTTAGACTGGGATTTCATTCATGTAGGTCCATCTATCAGGTGAGTTAGACTGGGATTTCATTCAGGTGAGTTAGACTGGGATTTTATTCAGACTGGGATTTCAATCGGGTGAGTTAGACAGGGATTTCATTCATGTAGATCCATCTATCAGGTGAGTTAGGTTTGGATTTCATGTGTCTTGTATTATTATTATTCATTAATATTAATATAAATCTGAAAACACATTTGCTATCCAGAGCTGTTTAACTGTCCAATCGTATTACAGTCCAACCACTAAGTACTCCCATGTTATTGGTTTTAATGATCTCTGTCTGTCTGTCTGTCTTTGTCTATGTGCATGTGTGAATGTATTTATGTCTGTGCTTCTGTGGTATGTGTCTTTGTCTACCTGTGTGTAAGTATGGATGTGTCTGTGACTGGATGGATATATCTGTTTTTAATTGTGTGTGTGTGTGTGTGTGTGTGTGTGTGTGTGTGTGTGTGTGTGTGTGTGTGACTGAGTACATGTTTGTGCATATTTTCATTTTATTTACTGATTGTGATAGATTGCATTGTTTGACATTGACTGAACTCTGTGTATTAATTTGTGTGTTATTTGATTGTAGCGTTATACCCAGATCCAGTGAAATGGACATTCAGCTATATCACAACCCACCAACCTTAATGAATGAGTTCTATTGTATCAATATAGTGCTAACGAACAATGAAGATGTCGCAATAGACAACTTAAGGTAATTAGCAAACTTATCCTATTTCTAACTGAATGGATAAATGACATTTATTTCACCAGATAACAAAAATAAGCTACACTTTCAAAGAAACATGATACAAATATACAAAATGAATACAAAACTAAATTTGAAGTGATAGGTAGTAAAAACAAAAATAAAGGTTTACCTTTCCCTTGTCAATTTCTCATACAAATATACTATAGATTATTATATTGACTTTATGATGTATATAAATTATGACTTATCTAGACTGGCACCTGTCCCTTGGGAGAATTTTTTTTTTTTGGTCTTATAATCTTTAATTTTTTTGAATTTGTTACTCACCTTTTTTTTTTAAATTCCAAATAACTAGTAATCTCCCAACGGCTTAGTGTTCATCTGCCTGTTTGCAATCACTCACTCAGGTCGCTATTTCACACCAAAGAACATGATTGTGTTTTTAGAAAATGTTATTCAAATACGGAGTGAAAAAAAAGCCGAGAGACTTCAGCAAGTCTATGAGTTATTTAGCTAAGACATGTAAGTATGCCTAGGTGCTTACACAGTGTTCATTATTCTGTCATAGTATTTCAGCTGGGTTGAAGGAAGGCCAAGACACTACTCTGGAATCATCAAGTAAGTTTATAACTATTAATATCAAATTACAATTGTATCAACCGTCTAATGAACAATCCAGTTTATACCCAAACTTACAAACAATTAATACTCATGCATAAGGCAAGCCAAAAATATGGAATTTATACCATCGTCATTCTACGTCACGACAATGTGTGTCATATCACGACAAGGTGTGTCTATGTCACTGGTTCTGCTGTGTTTGAAATACGAGTCAAAACATTCAAAATTACCGCTACTTTCCTGGGTTTTTCTTTGATATTAATGGTACTGGTATAATTATGTTATTCCCCAATATTTCCTTCATTCAGACGGAAAATACTTGTGACCTAAGGGTTGTCACTACTTGTCTAGCGACTCCTCTCTCCTAACGTCTCCATTCTATGTACACGCCAAAAAAAGTGGGAGATCCCAGCCTTTGTTTAGAAATCAAATCAAATCCTGCCTACAGTTCACACAGTGTTGATGTGTGAAGACCCATGTTTTTGTTGTCAGCGAAGTTTCATCCTTTTGTAGCACTACGATAAAATTAAAAGTAAACTGTTTGTTGTAGGTGTCAAAAACCATTGTTCTCTGACGGAAAATCAGTTCGTGGTAAACAGGTTTTCACTATAGTGGGTTCGTTCTAAACATTGTGATTAACATAGAAAAAATGGCATGATATCAGTACCTGTGACTAGTGTTTGTTGTAACCGAGTTTTCACTGTAAGTGAGTTTGCACTAACAGGGTTTAACTGTATACATGTATATCAATTTCAAGTTTCAAATTTATTTGTCAATGGTTACCATTACATTCCTATTGTATGTACAGACCATAAAACTGCTGCTATCTATCTGCTAGAACAACTGTGGCAATAATATGTTGTCAATTGATAGATTTTTATTGTACCATACATTTATCATGTACCGTACTTATACATGTTAGCGCCCTCACCCCTGCAAGGACCCAGTACTTTTTGTTTACATGATATGATATAAACATCATAAAAGTACATATCTTTTGTTACAACGCTTGGTGGTAGTAATTGTCATGTTTTATTTATTTTAATGTTATAAATGCATTAATATATGTAGTTTTCATAACTACATTTGTAAGTATATCAAGTGTAAAAGGGCTGTGTGTTTGTTTTATTTACAGCCCATGTATTCCTGGATGAAGTGACTGTTGGCTCTGTAGCACCTCCTAGAATTAAAAGCGTAAGCCTGGGATCATTACAAGCAAATGAACGGGTAAATAATAACATTGAAATCATAAAACCTGAAACAAAATGTCGTCTGGCTCAATAAGTATCTTACTAATATTGCTGCATTTTATCTTCTGGTGCAACTAAAATCTCACCAACATCGTTACATTTTATAATCTGATTCAACAAAAATCTTACCAACAGTGCTACATTATATCGTCTGGCTCAATAAATATCTCTGTTGGTAAGATATTTGTTGAGCCAGATGCTAAAATGTAGCAATGTCAGTAAGGTTTTAAAAATGTAGCAATGTTAGTAAGATTTTTGTTGCGCCAGACGACATTGTGTTTCATGTTACGTGATATTAATTGTAACATTGTCGTCAATCTGACTGACTATTGTCAAACCATTGTAAAATAGCTTTGGTAAGCGAAATGTAGTCAATAAAGGGAAGATTCCAATATGATGGTGTAATGATAAATAAACTATGCTTTCTAAACTTAACAGATTGAGAAGAAGTTATATGTGAGAGCCCTACAGACGGGAAGTCGTTTTATTTCAATAAAAACTATTTACCAAGTAAATGTTGACGTGAGTCATGAACAGCAGATATCTCAAGTCCAGTGTACTTGTTACAAGGTAAGATAGTAATAGATCTATGAAGGGTTTTTTAGTTGTACTTGGATTTTATAAAGTAAATAACAAACCAAACAGTAATGAATGTAGTATTATATTGTATCATGTTATTAACTATCACACATGAGTTTGATTAAATAACCACAGCTGTACAAAAGAATGGTAGTGTTCTGTATGATTGACCTAACTCAAGAAGGCAGGATTTCCTGTTTCTATGGCTTCCTTAACTCCCCACCCCATCATTTACACATATACATACATACTTACATGCATGCATGCATGCATGCTTCCATCCATCCATCCATCCATCCATCCATCCATACATACATACATACATACATACATACATACATACATACATACATACATACATACATACATACATACATACATACATACATGGATGCATGCATGCATATATACAGACAGACAGACAGACAGACAGACAGACAGAGACATGCACACACACACACACATTCATACATACATACATACATACATACATACATACATACATATAGGGAGACAGACAGACAGACAGAAGCACATGGTGCATGTTCATGCACACACACACACACACACACACACAAACAAACACACACACACACACACACACACACACACACACACACACACACACACACATGCATGTGCACATATATGTACACCATAGAAGACAAGATCACTCTTGTTGCTATGGCAATCCTTCAAAGATTTGTCATACATCTGATATCACTGTAATTTAGTCTAGCCATACCCAGTGATGATGTACATATTGTCTTTCTACAGGAGGAATCCATTGTGATAGAGACTGTGTTGCCATATGATGTTTCCGTTAAACTTGCATCTCTCAAGGTAAGGTCTAATCCTTTCTCCTCACTTTACCTGTTGATTTGCTTTAGGATGACCCAAATTATTTTTCTCTCTCTCATTACCTGACCAACCCAAATTCTCAGTTCCGACATCAAAATTTTAAAACAAATTTTATTTTACCTGAAGATAGAGAGGAGGAAAAAGAAGAGGCAGAGAATAGGGTCACTTTACCTAGATGTACAAGAATAACATGTACAAAAAATTTCACTGCATAAGAAGGATACAAATTTCTCTATTCTAAACATTTCAAATATTTGGTTGTTAAAAAATATTTAGTTGTTAAAGTATATTTAGCCACATGTTGTACTTTGATGCCATTTCCATGTATTTAGATTTTTAAAAAGTGAAATGAAAATCCAATGAATACTCAGTACATTAATTTTCCAACAGAATCAAACCAATATTATATACATTGCATAGAGTATTAGTATACTTTTACTAACATTTAGACACCTGGCAAAGTACTACGGTAAAGAAGTACAGCCGCCGACATTGATAAGTCTACATCTTTCTGCTTTGATTTGATTTGATTTGATTTGATTTGATTTATTTATCAGTTTGAAACAGTTGAACATGTCCACTCTGAGGAGCCATTCCTTCTAATGATAGACATCAAATGTACATCACCATGGCCCATCACCATAGAAACCAGTCACCTGACACTGGTAAGTATTATGGTTTACATCACCATGGCCCATCACCATAGAAACCAGTCACCTGACACTGGTAAGTATTATGATTTACATCGTCATGACCCATCACCATAGAAACCAGTCACCTGACACTGGTAAGTATTATGGTTTACTTCACCATGGCCCATCACCATAGAAACCCATCACCATAGAAACCAGTCATTTGACAATGGTAAGTGCAATGAGTTCAACTACCCCAAGTGTGTCACGCTGACATATATAGTATCACAGAGTTCTACTTTCGTTTCAAACGATTTACTAAAATCATGAACTTAGGTCAGGAGAGTGAACTTATCACTTCAGAATTTTACGAAGCTTATTTTGCACACCACTGAACAATAACGTTTTCAGTATTGCACTGCAATGCACTGCAATGCAAATACCAACGATATTCAGCATTGATACAAGTAAACAATAACCTAATTATAGTACATGTACTTGCAAATGAAGATTTCTACTTTCATACAGAGAAAAACAAAATTGGAAGCAACTCAGACTGTGAGTAGCAATGTTCATTTTGTAACTATGAATCCAGAAACCATGAACATTCATTCTCAAACATAGAGCACAATAGTAGCCGATAGACACGAGTAATTTGTTGGTATCGACAGAAATGAAATATCAAAATATCCAAGTGTGCACAAAAATAATGTAAAACAATATTGTACTATATGTTTTCTTTGAACAGTCAAATGAAGTTAATTCCATGGATGAAACATTGGAATCTCAGCTGACATCAGGTATGTGTGATATAATGGAAATTAAATTACAATGGATATAACACACATACAGTTGAGTTTCCAATCTGTTCTGGTCAAGTATGGAATCAGACTGATGAATTCCTTAGTTACAAGTGACCACTGGGTGGCAGTATAACCTTAACCGTTGTAATTCATGTGATCTTCAAAGCTGATGACATTTTTTTGGTGATGAAGAAAACCATTAAAGGGGAAAGGAGACCTTGTGAATTCACTATGTTTAGTAAAATCTTGGTTTATAACTGAGATCAAATGCATTTGTTTCATTCATTTTCACTTATCAGTACATAGCTGACGTCGATCCGAACTTAGACTGAAGTGATATATCAGCCTTCCTAGGCAATAGGCCATTCCAGACTACAAACAGGAAATTGAGAAAACAGCGCCCTCGCTCAAATTGGGGTATCATCATCTCATAGTACCATTTCTTAAGAGCTTTGTCCCTTGGTATTCTGTAAAAGTGTAAATCAGGGATGATTTTTGGTATTGTTCAGACATTGAGGAAAGCAGCACTGCTCTATGATTAACCAAGTAACCTATACTATGTATACCCCCAAAGTACACACAGACAGGAAGTAGAGCGCCACCATGGCAAAATTTGGAAAGGCCTATTTCCATTAATTTTCTTTACAGATGACTTTGCACTAACAAGGTTCTTTATTGCAGTGATGCCATAAATATGAAACTTATTTATTTTATTTTATTTTATTTTATTTTACTGCAGTATCTCTGAAACTAAATGAGGGTGCTAGCGAATGTTTCTGTCTGGTAGCACCAGCCAGTCATCAACAGGGTACCGTACCAATAGGACATTATTCCATCAAATGGAAAAGGTTAGTCTATTGGCTGTCATATATACTGAATGTTTCTGTCTGATAGTATCAGCCAATCATCAACAGGGTAATAAACATCTCTGTGTTGGATCTCAATATTGTCAAATTCACCACCCATACCCACTTCGTACAGAATATGTTAAAGTTTAAACAATACTCACATATAAAGTCCCGATGGAAAGCCCTAAAATTGAAAAATACAGAGCCCACACAGTGTAAGTGATGTGTGTGTATTATCTTTATGGTGTCTGTCTCAACATGAAACCTTGCGATCAGATTCACTGATCTTGATAGTTTGTTTAATAGCTGTGACTCACTTGCAAGAAAAGAACTGTAATATACCTTTAGTCACTGTAATGGTACAACGCATACCACTTTATGTAAACATCTGTGTTGGATCTCAACGTTGTCGATGTCAAACTAATCATGTATTTTCAGGACTTCATATGATGGCAGTCTACCCAGTATACAGACCATCCTGGCTTTACCCAGTGTTATGGTGGAGAACATCCCACTGTTTATAGAGACCTCTATCCCATCACATGGCCGAGTTAGGAGTCCTTTACCCGTAGAATATACTGTGTACAATAAAACACCAATGGTTCAAGAAATTGAGGCTGGTATGGAACCTAGTGAAGCATTCATGTTTTCTGGACATAAACAGGTAGAAATGTTATGTTATTTTTCAAATGTAAGAAGCAATTCAGAGACAAAATGTATGATATTACATTTCAAAAGATCAAAGCCAATTTATGTTTTGAGAAAAAACTTGTGAATATTGACTGAACTTAGGTTCAATGGCACTCAATCAATTTTGTACAGTAAGGTTTTTTTTTTTAAATATTGCCAGATATTATATTATCAATTCTCATTGTTATGACAGGTCTGTTTTAGAGTGTTGCCTAGCAACAGTCAAGTGTTAAATTACAACTTGTATCCATTGGTTCCTGGACATGTCAAGTTGCCACGGTTACATATTAATATGCCACGTTATCCTGGTGTAGCTGACGATCTTGGAGGAAGAATGTTACCTACTCACATATTTATTAAGGTAGATATGAAATATGTAGCATTCCTTTAGGCCTGAAAAAAAAATTCTTCGGTTCCGGTTACCCAGCCCCACCTAGATTTACATACCAATAACATGGTAATTTGCATAATTCTTTGTATAATGATCAGCGTGTAATATGTATGTATGTCTTCAATACCGAATCATACTCTGACATAGCTATATTTAACACATACATAAATGGACATTTGGAATCAGTCATTTCTCTTCACATGAATAATATTATAATTAATATTGTCATTCAAAGATACTATTAACTCAAGGATGGTAGAACACTTTTGAAGCATAGCAGAAACCTGTCAATATGTCAAGCATGGCAGCCTGGATGGCAAGGATGATGTTTGCACCATGCTGTCTCTATAGTGGGGAGAACAATGGTGTCAATTGTTATGCAAATTAGCATTCATCCTTGCTATCTATCCTGTGGAGAACACTGCACACATCTGAATCATTGATACATGACTTATGAATAATCCTTTTTTTTCTTTTTTTCTATGTTTCAGCCACAAGGAAAAGAATTAACAACAACAGAAAAAGTATCTGGTTAGATAGATTTCATGAGATTCTATGACCCCCCTAGACAATAATTATACTATGATTGTTCTATAAATATTTTAATAATGATGTCATAAATAGTTTTATGAGCTTCTGACCTATTGTTATCCAGATTTTGAGGAATTGACATGAGATCATCAGATTTCAGTAAATGGTACATGATCGTCAGATTTCGGTAAATGGTACATGATTGTCAGATTTCAGTAAAGGACATGTGATCATCAGATTTCAGTAAATGGCACATGATCGTCAGATTTTGGTAAATGGTACATGATTGTCAGATTTCAGTAAAGGACATGAGATCATCAGATTTCAGTAAATGGTACATGATCGTCAGATTTCGGTAAATGGTACATGATTGTCAGATTTCAGTAAAGGACATGTGATCATCAGATTTTAGTAAATGGCACGTGATCGTCAGATTTCAGTAAATGACATGTGATCATCAGATTTCAGTAAAGGACATGAGATCATCAGATTTTAGTAAATGGCACGTGATCGTCAGATTTCAGTAAATGACACGTGATCATCAGATTTCAGTAAAGGACGTATACTTCTATTTCAGTAACCGTTTGTTACCAAAAATGACCAGCAGCTTGGTAGATCAAATCACTGTGATCAAATGATGTACACAGGGTATAATACAAGACAGTCAGGCTTTCTTGTTAGTCTGTCTGACATGACTATCATACATGTTTGAATTGTATATACAAAAAAAAATAAGACAGATCAAATGATCAATGCTAAAAAAAAACTTTTGAACTGTTTGTGCGTTATAACCTGGTCAGTTATTAACTATGTTGTTATTTAGTAATCATCGCAGTGTAATGTCATATTTCATAACATGATAATGATATTTTCTAGTAATTTTGTCTGAGACTTCCATTCTCTAAAAACCCATGTAGGTTTAAGATTGTCAATTGTTATTATGTTATTGTCACTACATTGCATCCGGTTATTGGTACAACTCATCATTTTCCTTCGCTATGTCAACATTTAACTCGGCACTACTTTTTAGTTCAATAAATCATGTGTATAAACTATAATATTATATTGTTGTATTTATGAAATGGTTCAAGACTCTGAAAGACATAATATGTGAAGTTTACTGAAGTGAACTCTAATGTATATACTCAGTAAGTACTAAGTATATTAGATACAGTAGTATTCTGTGGTTTAATAATTCTCGCTACCTGCAATACAATTCTACACATCGCTGTGGAGTCAAATGGAATGAAGTCGCATGACAATGTCGACAACTACACTTCCGGTCGGCTATGCTAATACACAGGAATGTTTCTTTCCCATTTTCAGTTGTAGGCATCTCTTGTAATTTTGCTCTGGAAAGATACTGTACATATTTAAATTTCCCACCTCCATAATTATATGAGCTTAAAACTTGCATTTATCTTATTTGTTACAAATTAAACTGTTTGGAAGAAACATTCACGTGTATTGACATAGGCGACCAGAAGTGTAGACTGCGTTCCATTGACTCCTTAGCGATGCATAGAATTGTATTGCAAATCAATAAAATACATACCTCCCCCCCCCCCCCCCCAGTAGAAATATACAGTGTATGTTATGGTATAGTAGAGCAATACAGTGCAGTGTGGTATAGATACTGTTGATTACCCTACAGGTGTTGTGTGGATATTGTATTGCACTAGAGGATGTAGCATGGGGTGGAGGGGAGCAACTGGGGGGGGGCTCAAAATTGTGATCATGAAAGTCATAATTTAAAGACCAAAAAAATTGTTGATGTATTACTATCTCAATCAAATATGCTTATAGCTTCACAAAACATTCATCTCACTTGCACATGTACACTTTTTTTTCACTGCTTTGCTTAAAGTTGCATGCACTCTTCATATACTTGAATTGATCTGAACTTAAGAATTAGTGCTGGAAATTAAAAGCTTGAATCACGTCAACAATAAATATAACTTGTATACATTTACATCAGACTTTGTTGTATTTGTAAGACATGCTTAATGTATAACTGCCCCAATCAGCCTTTTTCACACCTAAACTGGGCATTTGACCCGTTACATGTACCTTCTATTCTCCCTAGCCAGAGGACAATTTTTCTACTTAAGCAACGAAATATAATACAGTGTACATCTGAGAGGGGCGCCACCATGGTAAGAGCTGTTTATTATGGTGACATGTGAATACTACGGTATACATTTACAAATTGACAATAAAAAGAACAGAAAGTTAATACGTCATCGCCCAGCCCATCGGGCTTATTTTGTCACTGTGACTATAAAATTAAATAACTGAATATAATCTCAAGGAACGCAAGAAAATGGGAAGCGCAATAAAAACAAGAATAACAAGGCTAGTGGTTTACAGCATGGAAGTAGAACCCCAGTAGTTCCATGTTTACAGCGATTGTCGATTCTACAGTTTTCGTCGTGGTATCGTATCACGCCCTCTTGCGGTCGGTGATGGTCACTTTTTCAGGAGGAGAATGGGCGAAAGAGAGTACTGTACCAATACTGCATCGTCAAAACCACAGCCTCTTTTACTGTACCCGTCCAAGAGGCGTCATTTCGTTATTTCGCAGTGTCCTGGAAGAAATAACAGCTCTGGTTAGCAAACTAGCTACGAAGAGATATTTCATCCATCGTATGATTCCCATGTCGTGGGGGAAATTATTTCGAAGGGGAACGCCACCGTAGAAATATGAAATAAATTGAATCTTTTGCTGTTTTGTCCACACATTCCCAGCTGTTTTGGGACCAGCAGCACAGATCTAGGGCCGGTTGATGTTCTCCTTTGAGAACAAGTCACCATGTCTGTTAAAATAAAACAAATGTTCATTGATACATTTTGTAACAAAACGAACTGTTCCATTTTGGTTTCTAATTTTGACCAACTTCTGACACCATCATGTAGCAATCAGTAAAACAGAGCCGAAGATACAGCAGAACTAACAATACTTTATCCAAGACGACGTAACACTCAACTATTAAAGTTATACATTCACATATATTAGCACTGACGTCTCTGTGTACCGTGTATTCAACAGGTGTTCACGGACAGCTAAGCTGATCATCACACATGTACTTTTGACTCAAATGTTGAACTCGCATGCATGTAAATTCTAACTAACAAATACATGTAAACCTATATCATGTCTTGAAAGCTTTGGATTACTTTTTAATACAAAAAAGTTTGTTTTAAAGTGTTATTGTTGCACGACTTTCTCTCTTAGGTATGGACTCGACCAAATTGCTCTTCAGTTGAGACATACTCTCTCTTCTCTGTGGTTCTTTTCAAATAACAACAATGCATTGCCTGCTCATCCCCTTTCATTGAATGTGACAGACAATAAGCGATCGAAGCGAAAATCCAACGTAACATAATGTCTTTCCAAGTAATCGCGAAATCAACAAAAGTATTAAATTTTCATTAAACAGAAGATATATTAAAGTGGTCATATGGATGAGGATTGGGTATTTATTTTGGATTTTTAATTTATAAAACAATTTTATGATACCGTTCTACTTGCAAAAAACAATATGAAACAACATTGACTAAGTCTGTGTTTGTAACTAGATACAAAGCAAAAAGCTAACAAAAAAAAGGTGTAAAAAAGTTTGTTATTGTACGTACAATAACAAACATTTTACACCTTTATCAGTCTTTTGCAATGTATTGGGTTACAAACAGGGACTTGGCATATGTTGTTTCACATTGACTTTTCAAGTACAACGTCATGATAAAATTGTTTTATAAATTAAAAATCCCAAATAATATGGCCACTTTAATTCTTTATTGTGATTGGTGTATATTAGACTGTAACTTTTAAACCAGCGACTCAAACAAATCATCGTATTAATAATATGTCGAACTGTCTTCACCATGATCATTCAATCCCAGCACCCATAGAACCAGAATACCACTTTCAAAGAAATTATAATATCGGATCTATTGCAGTAAATTGAACCGCTAAGTCCAACTGCTCTTCTGGCTCAGGTACAGGTGTGTTTTTTTCGAAATGCAAATTAGACCTAATTAATTAAGTTGGAAAAGTGATACCCACTGTAGACAGTAAGAAGAGAAAGCCGATATTTACGGGTTAGTGACTGACCCACGGTCCGCCATGTGCTTCCTTATACAAGGTGGTTATCACAAAGTGGTGATTTTAGTGTAAAGTTTATTAGCCGGGGTCAGCGACTTTAAGTTGTCCAGTCACTTGTTTACTAAATATGGAAATTAGAGGTAGATGTTTACTCGCATGTAATTTCAGTAAAGCAGTAAATTAGCATATGTTACGACAGATGGCTGGCTGGTACGGTTACTAAACGACCTTTGTGAATCTGCATATACTATGAAGGTCACCTGGTGGTAATTAGGATCATCCAATCATATGTGGCAATAGAGTTGTTTTTATACTACACGGTAGTATAAAAGGGACAGTGTTAGACAATTCCGGGAGCTGATCTCCAGAATTTGATCTGTGATAAACCTAAAACGTTGCTGTAGTATGCTGTTGGGTTCCTGTATGAGGAATTTCTGAATTCTGTTACTGCTTGGAAACTCAACGTTTTGTGAGTAGTTTTATTTGTCACAACCAGCCATCAGTAATTGTCAAATGTTCCCGAAGGTTATATATTTAAGCATTAGTTTTTTCGTACAGGTGATTTCGCTGTACAAGTGTTGTATTTTTTATTATTTTAGAGGAAAATTAGAAAAGGTTAAACCTGTGACATCTGTGTGTGAGTTCTTTCTTATTTCTACTGTAAGTGTGGTTTCTCCTCATCCTGTACTTAAAACAAAACCTCGGCTTTCGTAACAATGGCATTCTATATACTGTACTCCTGCAAGGACGTTACATTGACATATTCTTCTGGACACTTTCTCTAAAAAAAAAAAAAAAACCCGCAAACGTCGCTCTGACATTAGAAATATCATTCGAGAAAAGAAATGTGAACACCCTTAGTGTTAACTGAATACACATATTGTATAATATACGCACCTGCACGAGATACACCGCTAAATGAGTTTACGATGCAGTAAGTGGCCGTGCTAATGATTTGTTCTGCTATGGTATGAGAGGGAGGCGATTATTCTGCTCATAGGCCCCGGCACTCCAGGATCTATGGTTTGGTCTAAAATCAACAATACCTGCTGCTTAATATGGAATTTCACCTGGACAACTAGAATCACAGTAGTCCTACCATCAGCAATTAATTCGTTCATTAATCTGATTTAAATCCGATCTTGAAATACGACTCGATTCCAAGACCTTTATTTACATTTTCCTTCGAATTGTCTTGTCTTGTCGTATTGTGTACAAAACGCCTCAGGTGTCTCTAAATGTAGAGTCGATCAATCATGCATATCATTTGTAGTTGTGTGCAAGTGCTAGCTTATTTAACTCTGACAACCATTTGTTTTCATCTTAAAAGTCATTGGAGTTAACAAAACTAATGCTTACCCAACTATCAATTACAAGTCTGAATCACAAACGCAAGCTTGCGTTTTAATCATTTAAGGTTTCCTTTCACAACCCAATTTATCTTTTTCATAAGTGTGAATCCTGTTTTTTAACCCGTCTGTTGAGCGGCAGTGAACCACTTGATTAGCCAGCTTTCCTGTTCGCCTGCCTGGCATGCACGGCTATACTAATGTTCACATTTGCATTGTATATCCACAAATCCTGGTGTCTAAGTGCACAACTTGTCATCATCGAATGATAAATTTCTAAAGATCTTGTACGGCAAAAATTCACTCAGATGCTTTAATATCAAGAATACTTCAAATGTAGGGAAGCTAGAGAAATTGGTTTCACTCACTTCTCAAACCTCCGTTGTCGATTTGAATAACTTGCTGTCACTACATTTATGGAAGACATTACCGCACTTTCATGACTTGAGTTCTCGCATTAACAATATTGATTTGGTTCGATATCGACTTCCACTTTTCCAATCAGTTCTTCGTTACCTTCACATTGCTGTGCAGCACAATCCAATAAATGGTTTACAATGACCTTGACCAAGACCCACAACTCTTTGTGTGGGCCTTCTCCATTGTTTTTTTTTCTTGATTATTTTTTTTAGAGATGTCAATCATCGTCCTGATGAGAAGTAAGTGAATCTTTTGAGAACGGAATATTAAATCCGAAAATCAGCATTGTTCCATAGCCAACTCTAGCGCTAACACAGCTTTCTATGATTATATGAATGCGAAGTCATCTTTCTACCAGGTAATAGGCCTGTGCAGGGCCGGGGTCATACATAGCCACTGTGATGTTTCTATAAAGATTACAAGATAAGCCATATAAAAGTGATTGATCTGAGAAAAGTGACAACAATGCATAAGCGCCAGAGACATTCACCCTAGTAACTTGTATCTTCCTTAGCTAGAATTATGTTTTAATGCCCCGGTTATAGCTATTATAGTTTTAAGACAGGTATTACAATAATGACGTCATGTCTTAGGTTGCATTTACAAGCGCTTCCTAAAATCTGAAGTAACCGTCATTCAATCATCTCAAGGACGAATCATGTCAATGTATATAGTGGGCCATCAAGGAAATTATAGCCCACGTGATATTTGATATGTAATTTTCTCATTTGTTTACTATATGCCCCTTTACTCAGTGATACAACCCTGAAAAAGTCTTGAAATAAGCACTGACCTGACATGGCTGAACATACATACGTTTTCATTACCATAGCAGTTTGGTGCAATATGAAAACTTATGGCACGTTGGCAGTTCCGTCGCTCTTGCAAACGTTTTTTTATCCGCATTTTATACATTGTGTTACCTTTTAAATAACTTAGACCACTGCGCTTTGTTCTTGGTGTTGCACAGTATACTGTCCTCGTCCGACTTCTGTACCTATTTGCAGACACGCATTACCACTGATTGAATGAAATCATTCCTTATTTCAATATTGCCTACATTGAACAGGATACTTTTATTCACACACTCAGTTCTGTTCGGGGATTAGCAAACTAATCCTTCTTAATTCTACACATCTCTCTTTTTAGACCTCGTCCTACAAAAACGACTTTATTTTTAATGTATCTGTTTTGTACCCCTGAATATAAATATTTCTTTGAAAAAATGTCACAACTGACACATGGAATTCGAAGAATTTTCAATATCATAGTAAATGCATGGCACTAAAATACATTAAAGTGTCAATAAAAGAACTATTTTTCCTCACTTCAAACTGGCTTTATATTCATTGCACTACATTACATACCTCTACATACTACCGACTTTGTATTAATAGCACTATATACTGATTTGAAATTGATATTGCTGTTTGAAAACAATTTTGATTTTTTAGTTACCAAGGGGATGGGAGGGGGGGTCTGAGGCCTAAGTAAATAGAATTTAGTTTTTCATCCTACATTAAACTAATGCATGGTTCACAGATTATGCAACAACCAGGTAGTTGATGCCCCCAGTCTTAAGCTCTGCAGGTAAAAAGAATTTCTTACCTTTTGTTTTAAATATCTAAACAATGTTTAGGATCGGGGGCTTAAATTAGGGTCGGCCGTGTTATCGGAAACACACTGGTTTTTTTATTGGCCTTAACATGACTGATTCAGATGTTCAGTTATTTTTTTGATCATTCAAAGGAGTTTTATTTCCTTTCTTGGCTGCTTCAACACATTGTTCCATTGGTACATGTTTCATTGTTATTACTGACAAGCCACTGAAGATCTTCCCATGGTATGTTCAAAATTCTGGTACTTAATCAAACACTCCATCAAAACCTTAAGAAAAATCTAAATCGATTCCACTACTTTTGTAAAGCTATATAACATCTTCTAAAAAATTCCACCAGGTTTGTTTAGTAAGGTCTATATGAACGGAAGTCGTCACGCTGAGTACCGGACCGGGTATTGTTGAACATTCTATTGCTCAATATCGACCCTGACACACGTCTCCATAACTTTGCCAACAGTGAAGTAAGACTGATGACCGGTTACTAATTTCCAGGGTTTGACTTCGAATATCGGAGTAATATTTGCGGCTCTCCAACCATGAGGAACTTTTGAATTTGAAGGGAACTGTTTATGATAATTGCTGCACTGTAGTTAGTGGCTTAGTATCACTAACTGTTCTATTGTCCTTCTTTAGTTGACTTTTTCGATGACAGTGTGATTTTTAGCCACATCCAAGAGTGATGAATTAAACTTGAACAAGATCATGTCCACTAGCACCTGCACTCCAAATAATTGCCACAGATTTGCTTCATCTCGCAAATGTTCGCAGCGCCTCTCTCGTTGCGAGTGACAGTACGCATTCCGCAAATGATCTTTTTAGGGACGATCGCACAATGTCAAACAAGCCAAATTTCAACACTTTGTTCGTTTAGGGATGAGGGGATCTCGCATCAAGGCGATTGCTGAACTTCATTTTCGCACTTCTCATCAAATTTCGAAAACTTTCACGCCTTCAATGATAACAATTTTCTGTTGTATTTACTATTGAGGTGATCATAAGTTGATTAAAATTACTTCTAATGTGATATACAGTGCTGGATTTCCGGCAGTATTTTAATGTGTTTACCATCATGTTTTTACATTGCATCGGTTATAGTGGTGTGATCGCTACAATTTTCAGCATGGTTTATATCATATATAAATTTGTTGATGTCGTACTTGTGAAAGTTCATTTAGAGGGAGGGGGAGAGGGGTGTGTCCTAAACGTTACGAACGATGTTCCTTTATTGAGCTTGTGCGACATTGTTGCTCCTTAGTGGTCGCCACTATCATTCTTGACCAGTCAAGTCTGCACATCTTAGCAAGTTTCTTCCCACGTGCAATGCGGCAGTCACTGTCGTGTTCAGTTTCAAACTGTCTAGTTTTAACCTCATGTTTGCATTGTCGTACAATCATACAATACTACATTTTTAAGGTGATAAAACAGCGCTTTCCTAATGTTTTTTTTCATACATAATGGAAACAATGAATATATTATCATATATTTTATCTTCTTATATACGGATAATACCTATGACAACTAATTACCTTCAATGACGTACCACAGACAAGTAAGTCTGTGGGCGTACGAATGATCTGAGTCACGCAGTCTATGTAATACATATGTTTTACCCATTATCATTTACAGATTACAATGTTGAGGGCGATATTCTAGATATCATACAACTTGAGAGAATACCGTTTATCCACAACTCTCTCTGATCTGTGTGCCTTTATGTCCCCTTTTCTAGCTTACTTGATGAAAACTGTACTAGCGGTAACTGGAGTATGATTTTTATTTTCACTTATCAAACAACCAACAACATATGCTCATGGAAAAGGTAGAAATGTAGTACAGTAACATACTATAATCGTAATCGAGTTGGGGGAGAGGAGGAGGGGGCGTTGATTTTAGGGAGCGGACCCAAAAATAAATTTGATTGGATTTATTGCACCACGACGGTATGTGAAACCTACACAGGTATGTTTGCCCACATGATGTGGAAATTCTACTATTCGAAAATGTTAGAAATGTTGTAACAAAACCCTGTGTAATATTCATAAGTTGAAAATTGTTGTTATTATGATTACTGGGTTGGACGTTAGGAGCATATACGTTTTGACCCGTGTTACCCTAACACTGGGTGCCCCTTCAAATTTCCATTTTGTATTGACCAAATGCGCCCTCTACGACCATGGTCATTTCTTGGGTGCCATCAGATCCGAGCGTTTCGTCATTGTCAGCAGTTTAGCGTCTTTCATTCTCATATCAAGTACAATTGACCCTGTCATACGCCGGTTCAACCCAGGAAATTTTGAGGTTGACACTTTGATGTAGGTCTCCCATTTGAAACATGTAACCATAGAAAGTGCAAACAGGAGCCACCAAAGGTCAAAAGTCAAACTGTAACCACAGACAAGACACACTGTGCCTAACAAGTATTGTATAGCTTGGAGAGTACAACGTCCTCTATTTTCAAACTGTAACAACTGTCAGCTAGCTACTTCTTGCTTTGCGTGACACCGTTTCAAGGGCATTACGTGATTATTATTTTGTGCAGAATTAGACCATTCTTGTCTGCTTTGTTAGTTTTAATCGTTCAAGGACACGTCTGGGTCGATTAGGAACATGAAATGGCGAGGGAAACGTATTTAAGCAGTTAGTTATTTCAATAAGTAATCAACCGTTTTAAGTCTGCTGTAGTTATAGTTGCCAGTACATCCTGTCGCACAACTAAGGACTTTCGTCAGTGACAAAACAGAACTTTGTCAATCATACAGACTTATAGATGCATACACTTCCTACAGGCATACCGCCATATGGAACTAATAGGTAAGTTGCGTTTAACGTTTTCATAATTTCGTTTTCTTTGAAGAAAAAAAATCATAGTTTTGTACGAAGTTTTATATGTAAGCTTTAATACATTCCCTAAATAGAATATTTTGAAATGATGCGAACTTGTCTGGTTCATTTTCACTCCAAAAGTTTATGACTAAAATAGGACCGTGTTTTGAAAACATTGGAAATGAATAGTTGTGCATTCATTCATGCCAGGCTTATGTCTATCAAATTGTTACTTGATATTAACATTCCCAATGGTGTGTCCATTTCACACACTGTGTGCTATACTGTGTAGCGGCATGACGTTTCGTATCCAATTTTCACCAAGTACTGTATACCCGACGTTTGCTGTATACAAATAACAGTCAGCGGTTTCCATTTGAAATATTACTACCATGCACACCAACTTGAGACAGAGTGTGAAAAGGCGTTTCTTTATCTGGTATCAATAGTCCCCATTTTTTATGCCATCACAAGCTATAAACCATAAAAAGGGAGAAGAAGAAACAAAAACAGTTGGGAGAAATATAGCGGAGGAAATGTTTTCATTGTAACGTTTGGGGGACACACCCCTAAGAACGTCATTCTTTTGAAATCACTCTGTTTTTCTTTGCCTACTGAACTGGGATGTACTCTTTAGCAGTTTTTTTGAAAAACAGGTAAGGTCATTAACCTTTGTTTATCACCATGTGGCTCAGTATATAATAGATGGGGATTTGGTTTGGTCGGCGTTGACCTTAAGTGACCTATATTTTCTATTTGTAGAAATGATGAACACGAGAAAGTGATGACTATGTTGCGAACGTGACTAGAGAACAATCAAGTGATACCTGAGTGACCTTGTCCCAGTACATGTATATCAGCAGGTTACAAAGGATCATGGGTAATATAATAGCCGTATCTTACTAACACTGAGGACGAAGCTCGCCTAGTGAGTCACTCACTATATCGAGTTTGTATTTCACAGAGCAAAACCGAAATGTACGCCATAGATCGGCCTAATCGTCTTTAAAAGCAAGGATAAAGACAAACTCTTACCTCCGTCTAAGAATTCTTCCTGTTGTCAAGCGATCGTCAGCCGTAAACATAATCAGTGTGTCTTCAGAATGTTGCCCCGTGTTACCATTCCGTCAGCATATTTCCCTTCTGTGGTGCCCTTATTCATAATGCTACTGAAGTCTAACAAACGATCACAGAGCAAATTTGATTGCAATACATCATTTCTCCTTCGCTTCTTATATTTATCCATCATAAAAATGAAATAAAATGAGACATTTTATTCATCAAAGTGAAATTCATTCCCTTTTCATCCATGGAAGCAACACACTTTTCGGAGTCCCATTTATGTCGTACGTGACCTCGTTTCGTATTCTCAAATCAATGTTGTGTTTTTCGTTGATGTCCATGGTTCTTGAAAATTGAAATGGATTGCCATGGAAACCAAATATTGCCCTTGACATTGGCAAAGTAAGTGAATTATAAAATGATTATCCCAACTTTTGAAAAATCATTGAAGTCATCAAAGTATAACAGCCTAATCGAGTTATTCTCAGCTGGTATTATGCAGTCACCAACTTTACGCCTAAAGGATTGGTTGATAGCTGTGTAGAAATCATCAAAGACAATGGTAAGACGCAGTCCATGACGAAGATGGGGTTTACAGCGCTACATTGAAAATATTGATATTCATATTATAAGGAAGCAGAGAAGACCCTCACAAAGACATCATCTCTGATACAATCAGGACCGTGTCACCTGAAACAGTGCGTTGCCTGGCTTGACAAATTCTTATCAGTATTGCTATATTTCATCGGCCACTTCGACACATATTTGTACAAGTATTGCTATTTTTTTCTTTACATGTGACGCGCTTATCTTAACGAAATGTTACACTGTAACTAATTTGGCGACGATATCCGATAAGATAAATGTATTCCACACAAAGAAAATGTAGCAATATTTGTAAGCGTTTTGCCAAGCCAAACGACGGTTTGTTTCAGGTAAAAGTGTTCAAATTGTAACGAGGAAAATAGGAAATATCGATCGTGTACTTCCATGTCAAATTTACACATGTTCAATATAAGGATGATATACAGTCGGTGTTAGTTTTCACACGCAGTGTATGGATTGGTGTGACGTGGTTGGGCACACAGGTATACGTCATCATTGACAACTCATCAATACTTTCATGTATGCAAATCTGACTGGAAAATGTCTCAAAGTCAATTTGCCTAGTACTAGCTACAATAAATATACCATTGTTTATCATTTTAACTCTGGCATTAAGGAATTTTATAAGCCTTAGAAAGAGACGAAAATATATATATAAGTACAATGACCGCTGACATGACATGATTCTAATAACTAATTTTCGTGCACAAAAAACACAAAACATAAAATTTTCCGATTCTGATTTTCATGATGGAATTTCACTGCGATTGAAATTGCCTTTACTGTGTGCTTCTTCAGTGAACAGTTCGTAAATAAAAGGGCAGAGGTCATGACCCCGCAGGTCAATAAACGTCATTTAATGAAAGTAGATCAAGGGCAGAGCTGATGAAACGTTCTCTGATTGGTCAGTGCATCGGTGTCCGTTACACCTGTGGTGTGCTGGTATCGTCCCAATTGTACAAAACTCTAGTTCTGTACATCAGTGGAACTAGCGGAACATTCACAGACTGTATATTCAGCCTCATTTATTCCCTCATACGGAAAACGTGTTGCTAAATATTTTTGGATGTCATCTTTGCTAACGTAAATGAGGTAAGCATATATCTGTATTCTGTCCCCTTTCCCCCGAAAATCGTCCGCAAAGCGTAAAATGGTACTGAAGTTGAAAAAAACATCATAGAATATTGAACTTTATCAAATAACAAAAAAAATAAAGAATTAATGACACAAGATATATTTTTTCGAATTTCGCAATATGTGTATATGTGACTGGATATTATACATTCGATTTGATCAATTTACTTTGCAGGATAAATCGATTCATCGTCCTTCCACGTAAGTTTATTTCATGTTAAATGTGTGTGTTGTATTGTAGTTGGTAAATGTTGGCCTCTTTTTACGAGACATTCAAAGTTATGACACAACCGCACAAAACGCATTGATTACTCCTATCAGCTGCTTTGGACTAACTTGTTGAATATAGTAGTCAGCGTAGCGCAGTGAAATGTGGCAAAACAAACAAACTCAAAGTCAATGCGAGATTTTCCTAAATTTAAATCTAGTATACCTTATCCTTTTTTTAATACATCTGTGCAAAACATCAAAGTGATAAACAATTTCAGGGCTTTTTTTATACTTAGCATTGTAAGTTCTTTATTATGTTATGTAACTTCGTTTTCGTTTTAGATCCAGTAAATCTTACCCTTGTTACATATCTCTGCAAAAATGTTAAAGATGATAAACAGTTTCAGTTCTTTGGTTTTATATTAATCACTGCACGTCATATAAAAATCGCTGAAGTCACCAAAGTCAAAATACTCACGTTCAATGGCTACATGACTAATCAATATTGAAAGCTTCTTGAACAAGTAAATCTTAAAGACCAGAGTTTCAATCCCAGATTCTCGCATTAATATCATCTTACCAATAGAGCCATAAGGATTACATAGGATTATTCTTTTTGTTCAGTACCAATTTTTTTCTACATAGTTCTACCAGCCAACCGTTTTTCATACCTTAATTTTAATCCTTATCCGACTTTGGCCGATATAAGCTTTGTCTCGATGTAGTAAGCCAAGACGATGAATTCCAAAGTTTGGGAGTAACGTGTCAGAGGTCGAAGATATGACCACAATACGCACGTGACTTTTTTCAATGAATTTGTTAGTTAACCTTCACGGTCATTTTTTTACTTCCTAATGTAAGTCAAGTGAACTCAACTAGGAAGGCAATAACTATTAAGAAGCAAGACAGTTTTTATACTTCTACGTTATTCCTCAAGATTACAATAACAACTACTAGTATTATCTACTCAGATAACCAACTACATGTACTTGACATCACTCATCAAGACAACAAGTGTGGCTTCTCCGATTGTATAATGTAACACAAAACTTGTCATATTTCTGGCAGCAGGTGAAGCTGGAAAATTCAAAGCAATCATTCGGCTATTTTCTTAATAATCTGTATCAGTTCAGTACTAGCAGTGCTGGTTGTCTCACAATATAGTGTTGAGTATGAAACTGAGAGAAACATTCCTCGAGATGTTGAGAGGAGATGAAAACAGGATATCATGGAACTATTGGCACAACAACAGGATTTTGTTGTCTAGTGCCGCGTGGCCTTGTCACACTAGGGTAATTTTGATATCTATAACAATTTGTAATATATAGTTTCATTTCAAACTATGTACATATGCTAGCTGTGAAGATCAGTTCACAAACCAAGAAGTAAAATTCAACACCAGTAGTATACATCTCTAGAAAAGTGTAGTCAGGTTTATGTCTGTCACACCTGTGTTGATTATTACTATTGAGGTTTTGGGTTGTACAATAGCACCTCGCTAACTTACTCAGCTTTGAAATCTTGCAAAGAAGTCCTACTGCACTTGGCATGTGTTCAGCCATTTTGGGGGATTTTCTACAAGGGTTTATGGAAATATCAAAACGTGATATCGTAACTCTGTGTCTATATATGGTTTTATTTTAATATCCAGGATTGTTGTATATACAATTTCGTGGTAAATTAAAGGTGCTGTGGTTATTGTATAGAACTGGTGTATAACGTCTACATATATGCACTCTGTATATAACTTCAAACTCGACAAATTCGACCAGGTGCTTTCCGAGTCCGGTGCTACTTTGCGTTTTTACTTTATAGATAATTGGTGTCTCAATTTAAAAAAAATACAAAAATTGTATCTCCGTTTTTCAGCACGACAACTCCCTTTCGTCTGTTTACGAGACTTTTTGTGGTTGATTTTTATCAAATCTCCCGAGTTTTTGGTCTTCCTAATTTCATTCTCTTTTTCTTTTCCTTGAAGAAATCCTGAGAATCGAAGTCGTTCGCCTTGACAGATTCTTCGCTTTTTTCCTGATGCGGTGGACGAGATATCTCGACCACTTAGTTGAACACGGGTGGCAGAATTATTGTCACAACATTTGATAAAATGAAACCGTATGACTTAAAAACGTAAAATCGAGAAGCGAAGAAAAGAACTTTGTAAAAGTTTGCTTTCACTCTTCGCTTGCTTACTTACTTACCACTCAAATCAATCAAAGATACCTAAATAAGCTTTTGATTACAGAGGCTGTCACCTCCTAGCAACAAAGGAAATTCAGACAAATTAGCTACTTAATAAGAATCTCGACTTGTCAATGGAACACTCTCATACTAATGCCAGTCACGTGGGTTGTATAAACAGTTAGTTTAAACCGTGTAAGAACATGAAAGCATTACCCGTAATCTTACTCACCTTGGGCGTAACTGATTACATTTAGAAAGGGGGGCAAAGAAGAAAACACGCCAAAATATTTGTTGTGTTTCTGAGTATCACGGATGGTTTCATTACGTATCACTTCCTAAGTTTGTATTTATATATACAAAGTTTTGCTGGTTTATCTTCACTGTGTTTGTGTCTGTGTATCTCAACGCGTACCCGCTCACCTCGTTTACCCCTGGTATCAAAACATTTCCGTCTCATTTCACTATTGTTCTGATGTTTACCTTAGCGGCATAGTATGGCAGCTAGAACACCAGTCTGCTACAAAAAGACACTAGGATATGAAAAGAAAGCAGTAACATCGCCAGTAGGTGTTTACTGCTAAATAGAATTGCCGACTTCAAACTCTCTATGGGTCCTTTGAATAAGGTCTTGATAAAGAGAAGGTATGGTTTCTCTGGACGGTAAATAGGTGAACGAGTTGAAAATGAGAACGTATCAATAATGCGAGTTATTTTAGGGACTTTTTTTTTACTTGTGTCCGGCAAATTAACGGGCAGTCTTTCCATGTCCATAGTTAGTTATCTGTCGTTGATATTTTCTTGGCAAATGACAGCTGATGATGAATGGACCGATATCTCTGTGCGTATGCGGTTGGTTTGCTTGTGCAGCTTGAGACACACACAAAAAAGACTTTTCATAAAAAACTTAAATGGGGAGGGAGGCACAGTTACAATTCATCGTTAGACACAAAGGATTGAGTGTCGTTTGTAACAGATTGTAAGCAGGAGAGTTCTCCGCGTCATCGCAGTTAGACTGGTGGTCTCAACCTTAACATGTTGGTGGCCACCTTCCGACGTCCACTTTTCATCACAGCCAAGTAAAATGAGAGAAGAAAGAAGTGGTCATAATGCACAACTCAATGGCACTATCTCATCCAGTTAACGTCCCGCTGTGTCACATTGTACGTTCACCTGTCAATCACCCAACAAGCCGACTCTCACTTCACGCGCATGTGCAAAATTGACGCAAAAGGTCATTCATTGAAATTCGGGTACCACCGTATTTGTGAACTGGAATTTCAACAAGTGGATGTCCTTTTTTGAGCAAAAAACACTTCTGAGTTATTTTTACAAGTTGATCCGATAATTCGTTCAACAGCTGCAAATTAAAATGTCAATATGTACGAAGAGGGTTTGATGGGCCAATAAGTACTGAAAAGGGTATTGGACAACAATGGTGCAATAAGCAATGTGTCCAGTCGAGTAAGCCGCGGTGTGTACTCTGCATTGTTCACCCGATGTACCTATACAAATCTCTTTACAAAACCAACGATTTATATGTAAAAAGTTCCCCCCATGAATTCACTGCAAATCTTAATTGAGCGAGACATGGTTTGACACATACAGTGAGAGAGCGTGTAGTTGGAGACTGGCCGGCAAGACCAATCAACGCAGTGATAGCATGCAGTGTGCTCTCTCGTAGACATCCAATGCAACGTATATGTTACGGAGATGTCTAAGTCTCAATGGACTCCATCTTGTCCGTCCGTCCGACTGGACTGCAAAGGTTAGAGCAAGATGTTAGTGCTTTGCTGTAATTGTGGATACGTACGTACCGACGTGTCGTATGGATAACACTGATTCGACAATGGTAACCCATAATACCGTTTACTTTTCATTTAGGGACGGATATGTTTGTTCATGGTTCTACTTAGTGTGTGTGAAATTTGTTTATTCAATACACACACGAAAATCACTAGGTTCACACCTACGAATACCGTAATGGCAATTTTGTTGGCTGAGTCGTATAGATGGTGTTACTTAGTTTCAATTCGGGGTTAATCCCCAAGAAATTAACTATTTTAAACCGTAGTTAATCGTTTGTAGAAGTAATTTTATCCTATGTGTCTATCTATTTATCCATCCGGCTTTCCATTGATTTGTCGATGTTCGCCTTGTTGACATGGGTGATCGTAAGCAACGTTGTCACTGTAGCCGGAGTACACTGTCGCAGTGGCACATCACATCTTGACATATACGGAGCCGGTTAACGCACAATCCACGCTATAGCACTGGTGGGTGAAAGACCATATTTTTCTAGTCTATTTTTCTGAGATATTCGTCGCTTTCCATAGTTTTCTGTGTCAGTTTGACTGTACTCGTCCGTATATTAAGAACAAAGCTCAGTAACTGAGCTTCTTATGTAGTTGCAGTTTATAGCTGGAATTCGGTAGTCCCTCAATTCGACTGTCTGATAGATTGTACAATCCGATGAAGATGTTATTTTAACTGTAACCAACCACCTCATTTTTGTTTCAAGTGATACTATGGATGGAGAGGTTCTCTAACACTTTGCCAAAAGGTTTCGGGTTGAGGTGACCCGGACAATAAGAACGTATGTATGCATTGACTGACCAGGACAATTTGGGCGGTCTATTGTGCAAGCGACATGCGAAGTCTGTCATACAACGCCACATCATAATCAACGCTCGATGACAGCACACTATGACTGGCGTCTCTTCTAACGGAATGAAAGCCTCGCCTAATCGTCATGTTACCGAGATCGGTGGGACTTTCGTTCGTTTAGAAGTGACGAAATATCAACATATATTTCCCATATTCGTGATTATTGGCTTTGCCCAAGTTCGAGTTTGTTGCGAATTATTTTTAGCTTTGTTTGGTGTATTGGGAAAATGAGCTGAGAGTGTACCGTGAATGTATCCACAGAGCTAGTATAGAGCACCAGAGATGTGTTACACAAAATCATGTCATCGCCACAGGTATTTGGTTTGTAACTAATTTATGGGTGTGAAAATGTCAGAGTTTTGTCTTGGTTTATTTTTCACCGAATTCTGTGTTAATCAGAATACTCATTCCCTGTGCAGTGGGAGGGACAGTGTTTGTTTCAAGAAAGATGGCGACCACCATGCTCCTCATTGGGTAGATTGTCAAATATTTTTTTTAAATAAAATGTTTCTTTTTTTCAATATTTCATTACAAATGTAGTTATTGCAGGCTTAAAAAGTAGTACCATAGTATTTCCGAGTAGATTTATTTTTGTAATTTTTGTCCGGAGAGTTTCTCATTAGGATTTGTGTGGCAGTCAACCTTCAATGGCCGTTGTTTAATATGATGTCTGTAGGCAGCTAGATTTAGCAGTCATGTCTGTCTGAAGGCAGTCCCTCACACCAGGTGATGAGCAATGATCAATTTGGAACATGAGTTATGAAAAAAAATAGGGAAACAACCATCGGAGACCATGTTGAGCGGGAATAACACATTCCACACTATGTATTTTAGACTGTTCAAAATTTTTAATCTATTGCTAATTTTTACAGGGAATTCGTCCATCTTGGTAGCAACTTGCATGATCTCATCGAACGAAAATGATATTTTACTCAAAAGTCCAAAGGTTTGTGCTTTTCAGGGAGGTCTTCTTGTCACTAACTTTTGCTTCATTGTATTTCATCAAAGTTAAACTGAAACTGCTAAGTTTAATATTTTTTTTTTTTTTACAAATTTTGAATTTTTTGGAGTAAGTTTTAGTCATGAAGACACGCAAATGATAACTGCCAGGACGGACATGCACCAGACATGTATTTTGAGTTCTGTTATTCTGCAAGGTGTAGTGTTTAAACCCGAATATTTTTTTGTTTTTACGTCAACATAGTATTGCCGTGTGTAAGGTAGAAAACTGTCAACGTATTCAGAGGCATGGACAACATATTTTATCACTTTTTCACTATTTCAAAATGCCTTGAATTATTGAAAAGTGTCACCATTGTCAGTTGTTAGATGGGTGCAAAAAGCAATCCAAATGCATGTTGTGGAGGAAGGGAAGCATAGCTATTTTAACAAAACTTTACAATTTTGTAAGGAGTCGATAGTAACCCTAGGAATTTCACATATTTACTTCTGAACAATCGTGCTAATTATGATTGTTTCCATGACAATTGTTTCTCATTAGTCGGGGTTTATTTACTTCAATGGTCACCCCTACGTGATAAGACAACGCGGCTTCTGTGTGATAAACATGGCGCTTTTCGACTTAGCTCTGGTTCCTCGCGTACCTGTAGTAGTAAGCATTTTAACCAACTGCTCGGTTTGGATCGTCCATGAAAACCGTTGTTCTGATATACATAGCAAGAATATAAAAAAGAAATTCTTTTTACGCAAAATTTGGAATTATAAAAAAAAATTCAATAACTTATCACTGGCAAGTTAAATATAGGTGGATTTGTCGAAGCTAGCTTGTCTTGGCTGTTTTTGTCAGTATTCATGACTTGCTAAGAATTGTTTCGTTCTAACACAGTGCATGTTTTTCTTTCATTTCGACCATTCTATAAATTGACCTTACTCTGTGGTACTTTTTTGTTTTCATATGTTAAGACTTTGAATGGTCGGTTTCTACTAAAGATATAGCTGCAATGATCAATAGGAGCAGACAATTTATAAACATAATCTGAATGTGAAAGATACTAAGATTTTATGATTGAAACCACTGAATGTAAACTGGTGTAAATGAAACGAAACAATCTATAACTTGACGGTTATAATCGAAGCTATTTCGATGTTAGCGTTATTTGCACAGTTCGACCGCTACACTACTGCTTGTAGCATCTAACACCGGGTCTGAAGGAAACCACGTGCGACATTGCAAGTCCCCCATGTACCGTTGTTGAACAATACACCTCGACCTCCAAAATCTAAGCGATTTAGAGACATAAGACTGGTAAAATGGATTAGTTTTACGTTGACGACAGAAAGTTTAGTGAGGACAGCTACGTACGCCATGACATTTAAATCCCAGAACTAAATTACCATTGCTAGTCAGGTAGTAAACGCATCGCAAACAGGGAATTGTGGTTTACCACAGCAATATTTCATATTCAGACATTTTCTGTCTTTCTCTCATAAAAATTATGATTTCGATACAAAATTCTGATAATCCAAACGTCAGTTGAAAATACCCAGTAGTTATTTACATTGCATAAATTGTAGTCTTCATACATGCCAGGTCGACAGGGAGAGCATAATCAAAGAAAACTACTGTCCGCCATTTTGAAATTAAATAGAATTCATATATGGCGGGAATTCATACAGTATTGTGCGTATAACTGATCGTGCAAACCTCCACAATTCACAATAGATATAGATTACATTTTTAGGTCATTTTTAGTTATTTTTTCTGCTAAAATTAAATCATTTTACCTACTTCTGAACACTCAGACGAATTCATAGGAATATATATGTTTGGCACTTGTACTAGTGAGACTGGGTTCCCAGTTCACTTACATGTTTTGGCGATACTTATCATATGGAGACGTTTTCAAAATGACCTAATATAAAACAGGTTACTGAGATTCTTTTTATATACTTTGTGATTTCCAGGGAGGTTATATGGAGATGTTTTTTAGGGTATTATGGACTGATATATGTTTGTAGATAAGATGGATTGACACTGTACACCGTGAGAACCACTGAACGACTGGGATAACTCTGTGATATGGAACATTGACAAACAGCACAGAGACATTATGGTCGTCTAGTGTCCTCGTTTCTTCAGACAACTCGATCACGAAAATTGAGAACCATATTTCAAGACATCCGCTTTTTTTCTCAGGTATTTAGTTCAGCAAATACCTTGTTAATAGTTGACAGGGGTTCCGACTCCCCTCACGCTCAGAAATCACTCATCAAATCCGACAAATGTCACATATAGTATGGTTGTTGTAATACTAGGGACACATTCACGGTACTACATGCAGTGATGGAAGCCGGATTATAAATGTTTAGAGATGATTTTGTTTTACTCTGCAAATTGGTTAAGATTTCGATAAATATCGGTGTTGTGTCTGCACTGATTGAGGAGATGTATATTGTAGTTAAGTGTAAAAACAACCAGCTTCTATTATCGCAATGTTAGAAACGTTTCTTGACCGAGAAACGATTTACAACAGTGCTGTGCAAATAACAGGCAACATGTAAATATCTCTGAATTTGTTCCTTGATAGAATCGACAATGAGTATGTCATTTTGTATTACCTTTTAAATGTGTTCTTGAATGTTCTGCTCCGTGGTTTTCGGAAGTCTTGTAGGGGTTATAAAAACAGTCAGGGCCATAGCATTGGATAGTACTGAACATCCAACAAAAGTTTAAAATCGGTATTGCATACAAAATGTGTATTTTTGTTTGTTGGTGTACAGAATATTTACAGACATCTAGACTTACTAGCTAGAGATCAGAAAGGTACGGGTTTTAGCAAAAGAGGGGAAGGAATAGTTGTAAGGTAACCGGTCAAGGCTAATGGTGCTTCTACACACAAGAGAAATAATATTGAACATTTATACACAAATGCATTAGTATAACCACCCAAAAACTTCAATCAAGACAAAATAAGACAGAGCTTCAACAAATCCTTATAAAATTCCAAAAAGTGTAGGAACCACTCCATTCTAGTTCGGTGACTAAATGTGTTGGATTCCTTGGAGAGTAAGCAATAATTAACACTCACCATGAACTAGTCCATGAAATGTTACTCTGCTCTATCAAACTATTGAGCTTTTTTAACTGTGTTTATTCTATGTATTACTGTATTCAAAGGAATATACACGAGTAGCGGTCAGCCAAGCGCAACCGTATACATTTTATTGCGGCTCGACATATCTTTTCACAAGCTTGTGTGACCAAAGCAATTATTGTAATTTGGCCGAACTGTTTCCATTCTAATTCCACTTCAATTAAAACAATCGAATAAAATAGGGGTCTTTACAATCAAAACATCGCCATGAAATTGAAACCTTCTATACATGAACCCTTCCCTTGCTTCATAGGCAACTTTGTTTTCGATTGCCGTCATGTTTCAGGTGGAGGACTCGGTATTCGCGAGTTGAGCTAGGTGACCGGGTTTTCTTTCTATTAATGAAATATTAAAGTGAGCATGGAAGCCCTCAGTATTCGGTGATAGTTCAATGGCTTATTACTCTGTGTCTTATTAGCACTCTTTCAAACAGTTTATGTCTTTGTCACTGGTTTTGTTGACATGGCTTCCCGAAGAGACCAGACTACCACCAACAGACAGACATAGTAACGAGTACTTTGTACACATTGTCTGTATTGAGACACCGTGGATTAGGGAACAGATCCTAACGTAGAGACCCGGACTATGCCTTTGTCTACATAGCGGTCATGACTTTTTGGACACAACAAGGGATTTTTCTTCCCTCTTGAGATAGCTGCCATAGATTTGTCCTGGATTAAGATTCACCAACACGTTTGTCAAAGTTTAGCTTAGTATTGTGAGATTGCTGGGTGAATTGTAATAGGCACCTTGGGGAGATGAAGGGTGGTGTCACACCAAACAGTAAATAAAGGAACTCAAGAATTCCTACTGGGAGCCGTGCAGCTGGTGCGATAACTCCCCTCTATCGGTGTACCACAAATTGCAGACTGGACTTGCATTTCGTATTAGCTATATACAGCTGTCGGAATTTCTTGTAATGCTAGTGTGGTCTCTCAGCCTGTCTGCATAACTTACTATAGTATAAGACCATGTCGAGAATGATAACCATAATGGTGGAATTGCTGGGCCTGGGTTGGTTCGTTGGTTTGTTGGTTGGTTGGTTGGTGGGCGGGTGGGTGTAGTGCGAAGTAAATTAGTAGTACCAGTGTGTTAGTAATGAAACAGGTGGATGTATAAATGTTCACCTACCTTAATTTTGTAATTATAACAGTTATGAGAAAAGGCACTTTTTAGGATTACACCTAACATGACGTCACTATAAGTCAACCTAAATCCAGATTTGCAGGATTCCCGACGCTTTTAAAGATTTTTTTTAAATATGTCACATTAGCTTATCTGTCAGTACTAAGAAAGTGTTGTATTCTAGGAAGAATTTAAATGTGCCTTCTTTGAAATTGAGTGGGTTAGCACAGTTGAGAGAAGATGGTGTATGATAATTGTCTGATAGGCACTCCATGGTAGATATAACAAACACACTAATACATCCAGACGTATTGAATTTTACACAATTTTTACCGACACGAACAAAATGGACGACGCCCTGTATCGTGACAAGGCTATCATTTATTTAAATCGCAAAACCTACGAACATGTTACTGCTCTCAAAACAAAATTGACGACAATATTCTACGTGGCAAAAACACGTTGGTATTGGCGCGTTTTATCCCCAGACAGGTATTGACTCGTTCTTGGTGTGCTAAAATTTGTATTTCGTCGTCAAAATGAACGTGTCAACGTCACACTTCAGTGTCCTCGGAAGGAAAACATTTCAATTTTTTCTCAAGGCTAGAACTAAAGAAAAGAGATATTCAGTAGATAATAACAGACCTTTAGAGATATTGCGAGTCGTTATTTTTAATTGTCGACTTGGCGATCACCATTCTATTAATTGAACAATAGAATGGTCTGAAACCATAGTACAATCAGATAGATTTGTGACATTTGTCGGATGTCTAACATACTGGTTTTGGTTGCCATGGCCGTAAAGAAAATGTGTCATTCAATTTCAATTCTGCCTTTTTAAAACACGTAACTGTGAGTCCAAGCTAGACACCTTTCATAGCATGGACATCTTAAAAATTCTCATCTAACCTTTTCTATTGCACATATATTTCTAAACATTAGTAAAATTATAATTCGTAACACTGTCATGGAAGCGAGCAAGACATTCTACAAAGCAATGAATTTGTGTTCTATAATATCGTTGTCTTTCGGGATATAGAACTGATATTACCGCCACATTCCTTAATTGACGCATGAAATCTTGCAGACGTTATTGACATAATCCGGAGAGGACACGAAAAAAAGGTGGGAAAATATATAGGTAGAGCCCGACATTGATAAACCAAAAAATGGCTAGGGACTCTATTACCATGTTGTGTGCAATTTAAACAATTTATGAACAAGCGAATGAAACTCTGGAAACTATTCAGAACACCTTCTAGTCTATTTTGGGGTTTTATTCTCTTGGCAAATGTGATGAATTCTACATCATAATCTTCAAGTTTTGGTTTTTCAAAACTTACACTTTACAAGTGAAAATACTGTAGAACAGTGATGGTTATCCAAGGTTGTTGAAATGTTAACATTTTATCAGCAAAATATCAAAAAAGTGTAAGAAAATAAAAACCGAAAAATTAGATCAGAAGGTGTCAATTCATAGTTCAATTGACAGAAAGTCTGTAAAATAAGGTGTGAAAAACACCACCCAGGGTAATCGCAACTATGTATACCTCTTTATCAGGAATGTTTATTTATCATTCGAATCAAAATGCAATTTCTATTTTCGACTGTTTGCGTAATGCCGATTATTGATAGTGTCGTCACTGTATATGTTACATCATGACCACTACCCTGAATAACAGCTATTCATGATCAGCTGTAACACGTCACCATTTTCTTTCTGCTAAGGTAATAACATTTTCTGTTTGATCGTCTTATTAAAGATGATGCTAGAAACTCAATTTTCGACCAACAAATCTAAAATTGGCTGCCTCTAAAAATCGTCAATTCTGATACTTTCAGGCGAAGTAGTTTAATAACGATCGTAATATAAACCTACTGGGTGAGATTTGTTTCAATTACTTTAATGACTTCATAGTTTTATTTTCAATCTGAATCACAAGTCATCATCGGATTATTGTCTTTTCTTACGATTCAGTAGACCGTGAAACAAATGTGTCGTTATTATTAAATCTCATTACACATCATTTGGGAGGAGAATTCATTACATTTCATTGTTTTCACAGAAGGAGATCATTATGTCTCTCTGATTGTCTTTGTTTCACCTTTATAACGAGGCTTACCATAACGCATCAATATTCACATCTTTGATAACAACTCTCTCTCTCTCTCTCTCTCTCTCTCTCTCTCTCTCTCTCTCTCTCTCTCTCTCTCTCTCTCTCACTCTCTCTCTCTCTCTCTCTCTCTCTCTCTCTCTCTCTCTCTCTCTCTCTTTACACTCTCCCACCACCATCTCTCTCTACTCCTTATCTCTCAGACCCTCTGCCCTTCTTTCCATCATATCTCTCTCTCTCTGTCTCTCTCCCTCTCTGTCTGTCTCTCTCTCTGTCTCTGTCTCTGTCTCTGTCTCTGTCTCTGTCTCTGTCTGTCTGTCTGTCTGTCTGTCTCTGTCTCTGTCTCTGTCTCTGTCTCTGTCTCTGTCTGTCTGTCTGTCTGTCTGTCTCTCTCTCTCTCTCTCTCTCTCTCTCTCTCTCTCTCTCTCTCTCTCTCTCTCTCTCAACTTGTTTGATAAACAACCGCCATGCAGCTTTAAGAATCCAGACTGTATCAGTTTACTGTCAGTCGGTGACTCACTCGAAAGT
The DNA here is from genome assembly GCF_964340395.1 of Glandiceps talaboti. Classification (NCBI taxonomy): domain Eukaryota; kingdom Metazoa; phylum Hemichordata; class Enteropneusta; family Spengelidae; genus Glandiceps; species Glandiceps talaboti. The sequence continues at coordinate 15,786,684 of NC_135566.1, read as the reverse complement.
TTTGCTGCTGTGTCAAAGCTTTGGTATGATCAGAGTAAAGACTTGTCCTCAATCAATGGCTACATATTCAAAACGTGTTTCACCATGATTTCTGATTCTTAACATTTGTATAAATTTGTTTAAGGCTTTGAAATTCCATAAATTTGTGGACTTCACATAATACTGATTTTCCCGATCTTATCAAGATGATGTAATATTCCACATATCTTGGAAATGCTTAAAAAACAAAGAACTAATTATATTCTACGAAATTCGCATATTTATTGTAATTAACCATTTTGTAAAAAACGAACTATGGTAAATATTACTTCGATCACTCCATGTTCACTAACACGCTTCAATATCTCTGGCGCACATTGACTTTTCCAACATGGACGCCGGGTTGTTATATATTGTTACTAGTCATGCATACCTAGTGCAGTTATTGATTTCCACGATTTTTGAAATGAGACCATGTTATTCCAACTTTACGACATTAAAAAAATGACTTATGAAGTTTGCACAAAGTGTCGTTAGAAAGTATCAAACAGTCCAGGACAGAGAAGACAAATTATACAGTGATAGGGATAAATTTTCTGCTGATTTTGCACGTAGGCAAAATGAACCAGATTTATTTTGACGATGGCATTTGATTTATTTTCAAAATTGACTCCAAAGTCATTGTGAAAATAGTTTGGTTTTTGCGTATATCGATTTAAGCCTTATATCTTGTATAAGCGCAATTCTAGCACAGAATGTAGAAGATTGTAATTTAAAAGTGTGAAAAAAAAAAAAAGATTTTAGTTATGGTCTACTTTGAAAATAAAACATGGTCTAGTTGTAAAATTAGTTTACATCGTTCATCTCAGAAGAGTACCACCGAGTTTGATTTGGAGTAGTCTACGATAACAACTACCACTAGGCCCGATTTTTCCACGTTTATGCTTCCTAAACATATATTTAGTAGAACGTAGAATTTTAACCTGTGTGTTTTACAACGAATTCCCGCCAAATCTTCAATAGCAGCAGTTTTCAAATAAACTACCGTTTGCATAGTTTTCCCTATCAGCAACGAAAATAGCAATGGCGGCAAGTCTTTGATGAAACTCAGAATTTGCTACGATATTTCTAGATTTATGGCCCACTTCTGTGCTAGCAGACTCGGACAATATCCCCCTGTCTCCGTTGTACTGTGTCTGTTTGAGTTGTGCTAAATTATTACAAAATATTTGGAGCACGAGTATTCGGTGTGTTTTTTTAAAATCTATCTGAAATCATTCTGATCAAGTCTGAACATGTGTGTTACCGCCAACACGAGCCAACTGAAAAAAAAAGAAGTGAAGAGCTACAAACGAATTGTATAATGTTGCATTTCGAATTGGAAAAAGTTGATCTTTACTTTAACATAGAACAAGGCTATCAGATTTTGACTTGACATATTAGTACGGTCAAAATTTCGATTGATAATATGAATTTGACTACATAACGAATAAAACATGTTCAATGTACGCACTACAGTGACCAAAATTATCAGATTTCTGAATTTTGAACTTTTGCAAACAACTTTTGTTGTATTCATTGAATCATTATAGAATATCAAGATGGTGAAAATTCGACTTCATTTCCTTGTATAGCAAATTCATGGCAAGTTTCTCTTAAGTCGGTTACATAATGAAAGAATTCTCCTTGATCGAAAATCCGTTACTTTTTTACCATTCAAGGATATGCCGTGGCCACTCTATCAACACGAGTTGTACCTGTGTGCGTAACTAAAACAGCATACTCGGATCGGGGTAGCCTAAAATAATGGCGTCATGTTTACTTTGGGAATGATACGTGTTTTGATGAAAAACATAAAGGATTTTGTACCACCAAACAAGCTGCTACCACTTCTAAATAGTCCGAGGACGAATATTAAAAAACACAAGCTTATAACAAGGCAGGATTTCAAAGAAGATAGATTGGTAGCAACGAGCTGTAGCTTCCTTGAACCCAATAAAAATGGCGGCCATCGTGACTTACTGAGAAATCTAGATAAGATGAATGAGATGGCTGCATCTTTGTCTGTTTGAGGATCTAATGGAATGGAAACAAATAATGTATTTCAAAACTAGAAAATGTTTACCATTTTAACAGCGATTCTTTCAAACAGGTGACATATTGCAATATAAACTAGTAAAGACGGGGTTTTGGCATTTTAAAACATTTCAGTTCTATGCATAGTTTCTGATGAAGGTGACATGACAACATTCACTGTTCGCTATTTTTTACTGTCATGGTACATTTAACAGTGCAATACAGGATAAATTGACAAGATATATGAACGAATGAGGGGAGGGGCACATGGAATATGGAACTGGTAGGAAATGAATACCGAGGTTCTCTTTCTGTTTATTGGTACTATTTGAATGTGTTACCCTCACAGAGAAAGATTGAAAATGTCTGATTTTCAAACATGGACTCAAATAATTGGATATATGGCGTTACATGTCCATTCCCTCCCCCCAGTGTATAGAAAGACAAATGGCTGAAACGATTCCCTCCCTCTGTGTGTTGAAAGACAAATAAGTGAAACGGCTTAACGAGGAAGGCGGGTCTTTTCATTAAATGCAATTCTATGGTTGTCCAGCGGTTTACCTTGAAACCCGAACTGTTCTAGTTAACAGAGTAGGTGTGAGAGAGATGTCTTGCCCTCGTGTCTGCAATGAACAATAATACAACACTTCACTCCACAGCAAAAACACCCAAGCGTTAATAACTAGATAACAAACAAATTTCGTGCAAGGTTTACCATCTTGAAAAAACAACTTTATTCAGACCGAAGTATATTGACCATGGTAACCAATTGCAATTGTAAGGATCTGGGAATGAAATGCTGTGTGTATAAACGTAAAGAAAATCGAACAAACGCATTTCGAGATCTGATTCAGTTGCTGTAATACAACTAGAATATGTAGGTCAAAATTAAAAAACCTATCTAAACTTGTGGTCGTAATTAGGTCTAAATTACGACGAGTTATTTGCTCAATCTGATGTTATGTTTTCATTTCATTTATTTTACTTTGGAATTATTCATTTTGAATTATTTTTAAGTCTGCGTCAAAAATGGCGTCGTCTAAATATCCATATAATGAAATGTTGATCCATTTTTTTTTTTCAAACTTCAAAAAATCCAGGAACGGTAACCGCTTTAATAGCGTTCATGTTTTTCATACAAAGTCATTCCAACCGATTCTTTACTAAACTAACATCTGTGTTAAACATAACAAGAATTAAACCACAAAGGTACAAAAGATCGATGCACGTGGAAAAGCGATACCAATCGTTCAAGTCTACTTTATCGATTTTTGCACGGCTTGACTTTAGAATATGAACTTTAAAACAAACAATATGCGAACCCTTTCTACCCGTTCAAAGTGTTTCATATACAAATACTCAATCTGTGTGTTAACGTCGATGGATTTAACCGACCGACTTTTTCTTTAACTCCAGTCTGCCAGGTCCATAGCTAAAACCCCGTAGATTATATGTATATATGTATATGTATATATGTATATATATATTATTCCCGCCCTGCTTACCCAAGCATCGAGCACTCTATTCTACGAGTTTGATACTATTTACTATATATATATATATATATATATATATATATATATATATATATATATATATATATATATATATATATATATATATATATATATATATATATATACATTTTTGTATATACCGTTAGTTGCCTGATGATGGCAATAGCGTAAAACATTGTGTAAAGACTCCAATCGTGCTTGATATTATGTTAGTGTATTGCATTCCATACCGGAAATGTGGGTTTTTTTTGTATATAGGTTCGACTGTACGTCGTGTTGGTGATCGTTTCGTGGTACATCTCTGTCTCCCCAGTCAAATGAATCGTAACTATCCTGCATCTGTGCATTTTATTACTAAAAATGGCCATAGTGTATCAGATATGTCTATTTCAGGAATTTGTAAGGTTTCTGGTGATGAGGATCGATTGAGGTTGAGAGAGGAGGAAAATCATTTTCCATCTAGGAACGCTGCTGGAACCCCATGGAATTAATAGATTATTTACATCATTCCCTAATATCTAACTATGCGTATTCTATCTTTTAGGCGTTTTCTATAGGGTTCTTTTTGTGCGCGTAACATTTAGTTATTTCCAAGAGTATTTTACCATTTATAAAAAAAACTTGCGGTGAGTCGTTCTATTCCATAACATTTAGATATACAGTCAGGTGATGGATTACTATATATATTGCATTGATATCCTATGAGAAGGAATATTGATTCCAAAAGTTGGATTGAATTTATTTATCAGGACTGTTCTACTCATTACTTTTGCACTCCTATATATATATATATATATATATATATATATATATATATATATATATATATATATATATATATATATATATATATATATATATATATATATATAAAATGTAAAAGTTGCTAGTCTGTTATAGATTTCGATTTGAATTGTTTTTCTCAGAAAAAAAATGTAAAGAATTGATAGAATACATCGATCGTTACAAACAGAGCGAGACAAGGCCAAGGCCAATGACAGGAGGCTCTTCCACAAATTAATCTATTTCGGTTCTTTATTTTCTTTTTTAGCAAATGTGATAAATTTTACATCTTTATCTTCAAGTTTTGGTTATCTCTTAAAATGTACACGTTATAAATGAAAATACTGCACAACAATAATTGTTATCCAAGGTTTTTGAAATGTTGCATTTTTATCATCAACATATCAAAAAAAAAATATAAGCAAATAAAAACCCAAAAATAGATCACATGTTGTTGTCGTCATCGTACAATAGTTCGTCTAATTTACGATTTTTTTTTTAGATTCTCTATAAATAAAATAGCGTTGTGTGTAGGTGATTTTATGTTCCTTTTAGAAACGTAGCCATGATCGCTTATTTGATATTTTTACTAGACAAACACATATCAGAAGAGTTACAATCTTCTTTTTTGTTAAATTTTGAAATATGCCAAAATAAGTGAAAAATCTACAAATTGCACGTCTCATAAATTTAGGCTTAACATAAATAATTGTTTGGTTATGGTTGCCCGACCTCACCTAGCTTTTCACTGCCAACCTTAAACTATTTTTACGTATTCGAGGAAAAAAATAACAAAAATTGTGTGAAGTCTCACGAGAAATAGTGGATGCGGAAACTGATATCAACTTAAAAAGACAATAAAATTAAAACTGTTCTTCCAATCTGTAATGGCTGTACATCTAATAGAAAGAAATAAACAACACAGAAACCATTTGGAAAACAATGGAAAACCTGAACTAGACACTCACACAGAAAATAAAATAAAATAAAATAAAAAATCTACCTACCCCACCTATTCTAAAATTGAGCGTAATCAGAACGACATAATCTTTTTATTAGGCCTTATGGAAGGCAGGGACAAGTCGGGTTGTTCCTCTTCCAACAACCAATTTCTAACCAAGTCTAGTGTGAATCGAGCCAGCTACACCATACCTCAAACGTAATTTTAATTATAGAGACATCATGTTGACATTTTCAGTAAATTTAAATTCGTTTCAAAGTCTTTTACCACACAATCTCTTTAAAAATGGGTTTGCCTTAGGTTACATTGTGAATCCAAACGACATATTACGATATTGCCCTGCAAACACGACGACATGATAAACGCATAGATATGTTTCATTAACCTTGTGGTGGCTTATAACATGTTTACTTTGGCGTCTCCTTTATTGTATGAAATGTACATGACCTTTGAAATGTACAAAGACTTTACATATCACAGATACAGTAACATCATATATAACATTACATAGCAAGACTCCATATAAGAGAACGGATACCGGTCAATTTGTTTTATGTAACACCATTGATAAATATAAACAAAATGGCGGAGTCTATCTTTAGAAGTTCAAAATCCACGCTAGAAAAAAAATTACATCTTTTGAATTCAAAGCCACACTAGAGATAGTTTAAACAAATGTCGACTTTGTTAGGACAAAGTTTGGTGTTGTAGAAAGTGAGGAGAATTTCTACTTAACACTGCTATCAATTGTAGTGTGAAAATGTACGTCCCATGTAAAATGTGTCGTGTGTATTTCTTGATAACGGTTGAACACCTAAAAGATTTGAGCCATTTTTCACTTTTTTACGTTCACCCCCACACTGCTTTGTGTAAATATAAAATTTTGTTTCCAATATTGAAAGTTCAGCTTTATCAATTTAATTCGCTACAAATTTACAAAGTTCTTCAACTCTACAAGGAGTTAAACATTCTATATTGGCAAAGTTTCAGACAGTACATTCGATAAAATCTTTTATGTGAATTTCAAAATAGACATTTAATAAAGAATAAACGATCGGTAAATCATCATCCTTCATCAAGTAGTCATGTTTACCTTGTAAAAGCGAACACCACTACCAGTATTTTTCTCTGAAGTGGCAGCGCTTGTTTCCGATAAAAATAGTCAGGGGCACCGGGTGTTGACCAGGTGGTTTTGTAGCCTTCCAATAAAAGAAGTACCCCCTTCCTGGGTTTTCCATTATTAATATCTTACCTTTTTACTTTGAATTCTCTCTTCACCTGCCTAAAAATTAGTGTTAGGGAGAAATTTTTTAAGAAATCATTGCAAAGTTTGACCAAAGAGTCCAGACATCATGACTGACGAAGAGA